>NW_027286897.1:0-148126 GCF_022747635.1 Hetaerina americana | reverse complement strand
TAGAAAATTTTTCCTACCAATATTGTCTCAGAGTATATTTGATTAACATCATTGGTGACCACTTTTCAACATCTTAGACACTATAATCATTGCACTTTCCCCGTTCCCGCCATTAATCTCAGTAGATTTATGCACTATCGGACTACTAGCCGAAGGCAGCTAACATTGATAACGGCAACGACTCTCAGTGATGGAAATTCCCGACCACGCGGCAATTTATAGGGAGCAAAGGTATCCAGTGCAGTGCTTCGTGTCTCTCGACTCGGTGAGTTAAAGCCGCTCCTCAAAATGTTACTCTCGACGCCGAGCGCAAAATAATTTCGCTCTGGAAGCCAAACGCCGAGGAACCCCCTCAGTCTCGCCGCTCGACGGAACCACACATCCCAGGCGTGGATTAACCCCGAACACTCCCTTTTGTTTTTTTTTCCCCTAGCGGGACCACGGGAGGTAGTATACCTTTAGCGCACTTTTTAGCACACACTAAAAACACCGAGCAGAAACACGCTTGAAGCGGAGCACTTTAAAAACACACTCTTTAGTATTTCCGTTTGCTTTCCACCCTGCCTCTTTATTGTCCCCCTCGTTCCTACCCCTCTCCCTCTCCTCTCTCTTTCTCTCTTCCCCACGTCCACCCTCGCAGAGATCTCCCCTCTCCCGCACACATGCACACAACCCGCAACAAACCTACCCCACCCCACCCTTGGCCTCTCCCTCTCTCCTGGTGGTATGGTCTCCCCGCCGCTCCTTGAATTTCCCCTCCGTCCCTATTCCCACCCACCGCACCACCCCCACCCTTGGGGACACGCAATTCCCTCAGTCACGGCGTGCTGCTCCTCCACGGCCCGTGACCAGCGATAAAGGCAAAAGGGACGCCGACGACGCTTTGTGCACCTGAGAGGGGTGTCCAGGAGAAGAGGGGGAGGAGCGGGAGGGAGGGAAGGATGTTCGAAACGGAAGGGATGGGGGATCTGGGAAAGGAAGGGGCCGGCTGTAGATGGTGACACTCTCTCCTCCCCCTTCGTCGTCGGGGAGGGGAGTCACTTCGGAAGGGGAGAGAGGGGTAGTTTGTGAACCGGGAGAGACGGGGAAGGGGGGAGGGGAGAAATTTGCAACGCCATCCGACGCTGCCGCGACGCAGGAAGTGGGTCCGTGGCGGCATTAAATAGAGAAGGGGGAGTTTGAGAGAGAGAGAGAGAGCAAAGGACGGGGAGAGGACAGAGTGGAACGAAGGGACAGGGTCGGGGGTGGGATGGGGGAGGGATGAAAAAGGCTAGGGGGATTGCTATTTTTTTCATGAAAAGGGAGTGCCCGGCGGATGGGAGGGAAAAATTTCCGCGAAAAGAGCGTCGGGCGTGCAGCATTGTGTTTTCGAGATTCATTTTTTTGTCCCCCTCCCCCTTATTCTGCCGAAAGGTGCTCCAGAAAGTGTTATTAGCCGTGATGAATGCCTTAAAAATACTGGGAAACGTTGCACAGCTAATCTTTTCTGTCCGTATAGGCGATCTCCTGGCGTGCAATGTAAAAGGTCTCTTTTTAATCGCTGCAGGTGGAATGTTTTACGCTCACTGGCACAGAATCCTCTTCCTTTGATCGCGGGCGAGTCCCATTTTCGCTAATATTAAACAAAGTTACCTAATGATTTGCATGTCGCGTCATCCATCTGTTTAATTTTACCAGAAAGCCAGCCTTTTGCAGTTAAGGTAAATGGAACGTTATTCATTTGCTGAGGCTGGTTCCAGAAATAATCCCTTGATGGTAGTATATTTAAAAGCACAGCAGAGATGTCGTAATGTAATCATCGTAATTCTGGTTAAATCCTATTTAGTCTTGGAGAATTTCAGTGGGTCACCTGGTTGGTTATGCCCATATGGTTGGGATGTATCGCGAGAGGTTGTATGCAATCTCATCTCGTAGTATTGTAAATAACTACAAGTTCAGTAGCAGGAATAGGTATGCTTTGGTCATTCTAGTTACACAACAGCTTCTACTCTGTTTCGCATTGATACAAGTTGTGCAAGTCATAAAATAGGGAAAATCAAATTTTTATTGCAACATCTTCCATTTCTAGCAAAAAAAGGCCCTTGTCTTTAATTGTAGGTAGAACTATATTTTGCAACATAATGATACGTCTTAATTGGAAGTGTATGGGCATGATAAAACCTATTAATATTTTTGTTCGCGACAAATTCCATATTTTATGCATTGTCATTCTTCATTTTGGATAATTTATTGATTAGCAATGGATTTGATTGTTCATTTTTGTTTTTCTTCCAATTGAACGTTTACTTTGATTAACGCTGATATCTGCGAGTGAAACTTATAACTTTAGATGGAGTTTATATTTTATAAACGCCAAATTATGATTAATTTTGTTTAATTTAAAAAAAATAACAAATGTAAATATTTTCATTACAACTCATATCACACGTATATCAAATTCCACACTTCAGAGTATTCAGTTCTTAGATCGTAGTTTTAAGTATCAATATAGATACTGAATAAGTGAAATACTCAAATAGCCGTAAACAGTTTACCTTTCTAAACAAAGTACAAATGAGATTAGTTGGCTAACGCCACAAGTCATGGATAGGGTAAAAGGTAAAAGGTAAAAAGGAAAAGGATAAGATAGGTGAATACGAATACGCGTATTTCGGCCACAAAAGAATCCTTGACTTTTGGCGTTAGCCAACTAATCTTATTTGTACTTTTTATAGAAAGGCAAACTGTTTACGGCTATTGGATTTTTTCACTTATTCAATACTACTAGCCGTATTAGCTCAATTCTATCAATAATATAGGTACTGCTCATATTTTTTCAAGACGATTGTTCGACCATTTGGCAGTGATCGAAATAATACAATGGCTAGAATATGCAGCCCTTCCTCTTCGATAGATACTTACTTTTCAATCAAATACATAAGAAGCTGCCGCAGGGGATATACTGCTCGCACTGTATTGGTTCAGTTACGTAAGACGTTTGACTGAAAACACAAGAGTAACTTGTATCAAAGGCTAAGGCCCACACCGGATTCCTTCCACAATTTCCTTATTCCATTTGCATGTGTATCTTGCCCCAAAATTACCCAATTATTTCTGGTCAAGAAAATTATCTAATCTCTCGTACCCTTCCTTTATTTAACCAACGTACGATTTACTTCGGCAACCAAGAATGCAGTTCAATGTGAAAAATATTAAATTTTATAAAAAAAATAATAAACGATTTCACAATTTTCAGTGGCAATTTTTTGCTTTCAACACTGTAGCATAAAATTAATTTTTTTTCTAATTCATTGCTGAAATTACGATGGAATATTACACCGGAATATTCACTTAGTTGACTCAAATGGAGATACACGAAAGGTTACTCATCTGCTATCTTAATTATCTTCTAATTCATTTCTTCAACTGAGGTGGACTCCGTGATGAGTTGTTGATTGAACTGATTTTTAGGTCTCATCTAATAAATTTAATATTCTTCTTGCTTTCCACATTCACCAAATTTCCATGTTCTCTGCCCCTTTGCAAGAACCCAAGTTTATCTTTTACTTTTTAGTAAATATTTTGAATAACAATAATTTGGTTATAAAAGTTATTTCTAATAGGTAAGCCTGTTAGATGACCTAAAAGATGAAATAGTCATCTAACCGACGCGATTATTTACCCATTTCTCTTTGCTGTAGCTGATTTAATTTTTTTAATTTAACTAAAACATGAGTTAAGGAGGACAAAATAATTTAATGAAATGAAATAAAGAATATAAATTCAAGTAATAGGCAGTATCATTGGCAGAAGCAAATTTGCTTTAGAGCAATTACAATTAAGTTGTGTTAAATATTTCTATGTAAGCTGTAATATAAGATGAATGTCATCTGATTATTAGACATTTTCAAAGAAAACAATTAAATTCTAATTCTACAGGTTATGGAATGTTGGGGATAATGGTAATTCATCAAGTTCATTTTCAAAAGAGGGCTCATGAGTCAATATATTATGAGATAATCAGACCTATTGCTTTAAGACATTTAAAGGTAAAATCAGAATAGTAAATTTATTGATGGTTTTAATTCGAAAAACACGCAATACTTAACAAATTGAACTGAAAATTTAAGAATCAGGGTTTCTGAGATGAATCAATCTTAATTTTTTGATAAAAAGTCAAACATTGATCAAGAGGTCGTACAAATAGTATAAATATGACACTAAATGATCAATTGAATATTTAGTTTTCTTAAAATGAGTATTGCAGTTTCAAAAAGACTAAGAAACAACTAGAATATATCCGTAGTTGGTTATGTTGATATTTTTTTTCTATCACTGCTAAGTTATTCTGTATCCCAAATCGTGTATTCATATATTTTTATTCTTTGTTAACTAAGGAGTTTCAAATGCCTGATTCCTAGATTAATGCTTGACTGCGATAGAATGTAAGGATAAACATTATATTGATTTGCCAATAATCATTTTTATTACTATTAATTCATTAAATATACAGATATGGTAGATCATTGGATAGAGCGGTGGAATACTGGCCAAAGTGCACGAATTTGATTCCCTGAGAAGTCTCTGACCCCCTTAGCTTCACCCAAGCTATGTGATTTTCCGCATAACAGGTATTCTGGGAAGCCTTAGACTAAGCATTTGAAGGAATTGGTCCCCCTAACCTGATGTGTGAATTTTACAAGCCTTCGGGCTTAGTATTTGGTTTTCTCTGCCCTTACCTATCAAACTTACCTTTGAGTTGATAGCTGGAGTTATCCATAAAATAACCAAAATTATTACTATCATTCGGGTAACAGAGAGTTTCAGTTGTGCCCTAAGATATATCGTAGAATAATGTATATTAAAGCGAACTGAGCATTTCTAAGCGCTGTTTAACTTGCAGAACACTAAGAAATTGTTCAAAGGTCTATTTTATACTCTCAAAGAGGAGAGTTACACAATAGCGCTTCTTTTCCGTCCACTCTCTCACTTACATACGTAAAATTCTCCCTAATAGCATTCAACATTTCTTTTGTCTTTCAAATGATAAACGCATGCATTTTTTTCTTTTCGACATATTCTTTGAAGGGAAGAATCGCTTCCAAGAGTCCGCTCATTCCTATCTTATTGCAGAAAATGAAACTATTTCATGGTATAATTTCGAATCAATTTTCTACCCAAGTAAATCCAGTGTGAAAATATTTTTGTCTCGGTATAAGTTAATGACTTCGATGCGGTCCTGCTGATTAGGGTATCATATCTCACATAATTGCATTTAATGGTCTACGGCAATGATTCGGTTGCCCCCCGCATCGGGTTTTACAGCCGGCTCCGTTTTCATGAGAGAGGAAAAGCCCCGGTCGTATCGCAGAGAAACAGGCGTCATCTACCACGGCTTGACCCGGCCCTTTCCGCCTTGAACATCAATGATTCAAACGGATTGTTTTGGTCCATCGGCGAAACTGCGCTCCGCACTTGTAGCCTACCGGTAACGACGGCGAGCCCAAACATCTTTCGGTGCAATGGGACGACATCCTTAACCTTTAAGTGGTACGCCCCGTAATCCCGTGGCTTTGTTTCCCCTCCACCTGAATGACAAACTTGCTCGCGACGCTCGACCCCCAAAAGCCGCTCTCGACCCCTCACACACAAACACACACCCCTCACTTCCCATCCCCACCCACAATCGCTTACCCTCGGAGACGTCGGACATACAGTCAGCCAGTCTCCAGCCAGCCACCCTTCCTGCATCCCCTCCACCAGCCATTTCCAGTTACGCGCGAGACGGAACGATCGCCTAAGCCCTAAGCGCACCCTCTCTTTCCCTCACTTCCCCACTCGCCTACCTTCAACATTTCTTCCTTTCCTCTCCCGCCAAACTCCACATCCTCCTGGGGCAAAGCCGTCCAATTGGCGTGTATCCCGCGCGCGCGCGTGTGTGCGTGTTGGTGTGTGTATGCGCATTCGCGTAACAAGGCGACAGCAATCACAACAGTAAAGCCTTAGGTGCCCGGATTATGGCGAGCCTACGTGTAGGGAGTTGCGGTGGGGGGCAGGAGGAGAAAGGTGGAGGCTCTTTCTTGAGAGGCGGGGGAAGCGGAACAAGTTGAGACGTCTGGGGAAAGGGTGGACGGGAGGGTGGGGTCGAAGTAAAGGGAAGGGAGGAGGAAAAAGGAAGAGCGAACGTCAAAACGCTGTCGCAGCGGGATTGGCGATTCGGATGTGTCGTGGAGATTGGAGAATGGGGAAATAAAAGAGAGAGAGAGAGAGAGGAAAAAACGAAAGGGGGGAGGAAGTAAAAGGATAGACGGAGGGGGTGGGGGATCAATCGGGACGAGGGGGAAGGGATGGCTGTGTGTTTGTGGGAGGGGGGAGGACGAGGGAGGTTACGGATGGACGCTTTGGGATAGGGTTCTTGGGGCAGGAGGTAGGGACACAGAGAGGAAGGAAAGGGAGGGGGTGGGGTGGGGACAGAGTGGGAGGGAAAGAGGTGGGAAATTGTCGGGTAACTCGGTTAGCGCGCTCCCTGCTCCAGTAGGAAAATGGTGAGATTGCTTTCGTGGGTGGAGTGGGCAGAAGAGGAGCCGAGAGGACCATGCGGGGAAGAAGGTTGCGAGGGTAGCGGATTGGTGGAGGGAGGAGTAGGGGACGGAGGGGGAACTACAAGGAGCTAACTTGATAAACCTCTCTCTCCTCCATTTCTCTCTACCTCTCCCGCTCTCTCCTTCCCTCTCCAATCCGTCTTGCCTCTTCCTTTTCCTTAATCCCCTCTATCTCCGCCTCCCCCATCTTTCTCCCACTAGTTCTCTCTCCTTGCATCTTCATTTCAAGCGCCATTCTCCCTATCAGAAGTCTATTCTTTCTCCTTTACTTTTTCCCTTTTCAATTCTCCTTATTTTTCTTCCTACGTCACATGCGTTTCTAGTTTCTTTTTCCCCATCACTATCTTTACGGAATCGCACGTGTTTTATCCCCTACAATAAGATGCTAGATGGGAATTGGAATTCGAAAAGCTACAAGGCCCCATCGTCGCTCGTAGGGTCGATTTGAATACGAGAGGCATACGCTGATACATATGTTTCCTTCCTAACGCACCTTTTTGAGGGTTGTCCTTGGCATTTCTTCGTCTTATCGTTACTTTTTAATGTATAATTGGTAGATTAACTCTTTTGAAATTTATTTTATCCACTCAGCTAAGAAACATCATCTGATGAGGATGCCAGATTATAAGGAGAAGCATATTTCAAGTCCTGTTCCTAAATAAAAGAAATACGAGATAATAAAAATAATCCTCTGTAGAAAAAAGGATGGAAAATGTCTTTGAAATAATTGTAGCGGTGCGTTGTCTGTTCACAGGAACAAGGAGAAGAGTTTCCCTATTTAGGCAATCGGATCACCCTAAATGTAACATGACAATAGAGCATACAAGATATATAGAATAGTGAATAATTCAAGACCATTTTTAATGCAATCATAAAGGATAAGGACAAAAGACAAAGTATTTGGTTGATGTACTACAAACAATAAGGGAAAGCCTCAATAGCAAGAAATAATTGCTAAATGATAAAACTAGCTGAAACCTGTAGTCCTGAGGGGGCCTAATTTGAAATTACGAAAGGTATTAAACTGCGGCACCCTTCTCCACACTGCCTCCTTAAATCGACCATTATCGTACACAATAACTAAATAATAAAGTGTAATTCAATCACAATTCTTTAATTTTGAAGCCCACAATTATTTTTATTTAATAAGGTGCCCTTTATCATGGTCATGATGTTCCACCGGTATTCTATTTCCCAACTATTCTCATTAGTAATATGTCTAATGTTAATGTGTAATTATAATTTGGTTTTATGAATTTTCATATTGATTAGGTCATCCGCATCTCTGAGTAGTTAGATTACAAGCGCATGGTACTTGTAAAAATACTTTTTAACGGAAGAGTAATGTTAACAGTAACTGATTTCATAACATGACTCTACTGGGAAAGGAATTGTATGGATAGAGTTGCCAAAGAGGTTTCGATTTCTTAAAACTAAAATGAGACTTCTTATGATGTGTGGAAATGAGTCATACCCCATGGATTTATTTTTCAATTATTTACCCCAACAGCAAAATTTTTAATATTCTTCCACTCTTTGGTAATACTAAGGTGGATATATAATTTTTGATTATTCTCTGAACCAATATATATACAAATTGAAATTTCCTCTCCACACAATTTCGATTTATATTTCTCACGTGTATGCTAAATTTATTGGCATAATGTTTTCACGCGGAACAAATGAGCGTTATAAAGAGTTTTGTTTGTGAAATTCATTGTGGACACTTAAAAGTGAAAAAATTCTAAACGTTTCAATAACTCTCACCTCTGGATATTGGTAGAAATCCCATATTTTACTAATTACACAAGGTATATTTTTGAGAACATATTATACTCATTGACAACATACGAATGATCAGTTGACTTGATTTTGATGAGCATTATCCTTTTTCTCGAACGCGATTGCATTTTGAAGCATGATGGCTCTATTGCCTTATGAGATAAAGTATTATGATAATAAATACCGATATTAACGAACTGGCAAATTTAGTGCATTCTTTTAGCTCATTGCAAAAAAATAATTCTTACTGTATTGATAGACGCATAAAATCTTAGTAGAAGTTAACATACAAAAATGCCAATCTTTTTAGTTTTTACTTGCATATGATATTGACATCAACGAGGTACTATTATAGGATTGTAAAAATCGAACGTCACGACTGATGCTTTCAATATTTCATGGCATATAATAGGACTATACGCCATTTCTCGTACAAATGAGAATCAGTTACGCTTTCACGTTTAAACGTTTGATCAGAATATATGTAGAACCCCAAAATCAGAGAGTTTTTTTCTGCTGTGAGTTTTTTCTTCAAATCTCTGGTTCTTATTTATTTCCGAATAGAAAATGATTGGTGTACACGAGATGGAAAAATTGAAGGCAAATCTAGAACATAAAGTTCAGTGGTCAGAAATCTAAGGCATACTCACAAAACATATATGTACATTGTGCGTCTCTATGAATAGGGAATGTCATGAAAATAGGTCGTCATCGGGATGAAAAGGGGAGGAGGAATGGAGAACGCAGTTACCAACAATAGCTAAGTCTAAGAAACCTAATACTGATGGCGACCTCTTCTGCCCTTTTCGCCATACCTCTCGCTCACCTAACTTCCCAGTTGAGACGGCAGCAGATTCCCATTTTTCCTTGCAATCTAAGGGATAGTTCGCTTCATGATTTTGTGTCCTCGTCGTCTCGATCCCACCTGTTTCGTTCCCTCCCTTACCTTCTTCCGCCCGCAGTCTCTTCCTCTCTTCCGCTCTCCTCGTCGCCAGAAGGGCACCCGAATTTCCCAAAGCGCAGTTTCTACCTCCTCCAGCATTCGCCCCTCCTTGAAGACGGTCGAGGGCCCTTCCAGTGGCTCATGCCTCTGCCTTTATTTTTGTTCCCTTTCGACAAAAGTCGGCCCTAAGGATATCTTATCTGCCCATCTGTTTCTGGGGTAGGATATTCTTTGAAGAGCATTATTAGAGTCTGGAGGGATATCACATGATATAGCAATCCAATTTTAAGACACGGAATAATATTTTCCAATAAAAGTTCATATATCTAGCACTCTCAACGAAACGAAAGTACGGAGACTTTGTTCCTTTTGGAGGGTGAGGGAATGAATCCAGGAGATTTGTTAAGCCAACAAATCATTAGCCATTGGAAGGAGAACCATCTTCTAAGGCTTCTGTGTCTTACTCTTTCTTTTGTCTTATCCGTTCAACTAAAATTGAAAGATCCATGATAGGGAATTGATCATTCTATGACATTTAAGATGAATTACGATTTCAAACAAATACTGCTGAGTATTTGTCCGTTCGTGAACAAATATTGCAGAATAAAACGACAATCTATTTTTTTCGTCGCAATATGTCAATGTATGTGTAAGTATTCAAAATGGCATACGAAGTAAAAAGGTACATACACAGTAGAATAAAATTAAATGAAAAGGGTTACCCACTTGCTACAGCACTTAAATTTGATAAACCGTACCATTACAAGCAACTCGCGCCATATTTGCTCGCGGAAAAGCTGCATTCATCATAAAATAAGGTAAAATAACAATAGGCAAGGACAGATTGATGTGCAAATAATGAATTTTGCGACATTCAATAATTTAACTATGCACTAAATAGCCTTAGTAATTCAAAAATATTTTACCTATCATAATAAATATTTAATTTTTAATGACATGATTGTATCAGTCAATCATGGTTATAAATATCATCGCCAGCCGCAGAAAATTTCACATATTCGAAATGATCTCGTAAAGGAACTTGTTACCCCTATTATTATTGTAGACGAGTCATGGGAAAACCATGTACTTGTTCTCCTCGTGGAGTAATCTTTCGTTTTACCTAATATTTTTTTTAACCTTACCCTTTTCCTATTTTTACGCCTCCATTCATTTTAGCAGCGGTGACAACGGGTCTCTTGTGAATTTCGTAGTTATACTCGTAAAAAGAAATTGGCCAGAAATAGTGATGCAATAAAACTTCTCAGTGTCTCTACAAGCAACTCAGTGTTCAAATCAGAAGTATCATGTCAGTTATGCAACATTTCTAATTTGAGGCGCTCAAAGGGTTAGTGAAGCTGCAATCTGAATTGCTGTGATTCTCTTACGCTCTGGCGGGTGTCTCTTTCAGTGACGGATATCGCGACTTGAAGCAGCTTAACACCAGGCGTCTTTGTTATTCACGGTCTTCGACTCACTCGCACAGACCTCTCGTTTCCTTCGCTCACCCCAGAGTTTCCGGCCGCCCATCTCCTCGCCCCCTTCTCCAATCCCTACACACCCCTTCGACATTCTCTCACAGGATTTCCTCCTTTCCCCCGTATCCCTTTCAACCCCCATCCCAACCCACCCTCGCCTTCCCCTCTTCTTTTTACTCTTTCCAGACTCCACCCCCCTTCGCAAAACTTACACCCAACCCCTTGCCCCTCCTCCTCTTTCCCACCCCCAACAACACACATACACTCAACCGCGCACCACGCCACTCTCTGCATCTTCGGAATTCGCAGTCGCACAGCTTTTTATTGCCGTTTCGTCTCGTCTCCCTTCGGACCTATTTCCTCTCTCGCCGCCCCTTCGGCTCTCCCCTCACCTCCCACCCTTCCCGGAATGTCTTCTGGATAAACAACATCAATCTGCTTTCCTCCTGGCCCCTTCTTCCAATCCCTCCCCCTCTCCCCTCTTCCGCATCCCTCCTTTCCCTTCTGTCTTTCTTTCCTTCCCTTTCCGCTCCCACGGCTTCCTTTTCCACCGAACATCCCCGAGAACAATACTATATCCCCCTTTTTCTTTCACCCCCTCCCACTCGCCGTCCCTCAGTCGCCTCCATTCCCCGGCACCTCCAGTCATGTGCCGTGCGGTCTCTCTCGCCGACCCCGGACGCCGTGGGGACGGCGCGGCACGGCTGTTCTCCTAGCTTCCCCGGGACGAGGATGCACGAAAACAACGCTGTCCGCCGCGTTCGCCCGTCCTACTTTTCATAAATTCGAAATTCGCCCTCTGGGGTCCTTTCGCGCGAAAACATCCCTCTCCACCCGCGCTTGCCCACTGTTCGTCCTTCCTCTTCTCTCTCTCCGGCCCCCACCAACCCCCGTTACTTTCCCGTGCCATCCTTTACAGCTGGTGTCCCCCTTCCGCACACCCCCTTCTCCCTTTGGCAGGGACGGAAATGTTGCGAGGGCGAGATGTCGCCATCGCACCCGTGGGTTGGCGGGGCGGGAGGGGCGGGAGAGAATGAATGGAGAGAGGCGCCTCCACGCTCCCGAAGCGCCTCGCGGGACCGGCTTAATAGGCTGAGACATGCGGCGATGGATGCTCGGAACGGACGACGATGCATGCGTGGAAATTTCATCCGCGGGGACATGAAGTCGGCTCCCGTTGAAGTAGGGGTCGGTGGCCCCTTCGGCACTTCTTCCCCTTCCCCTCGACCCCCCCGCCAGACATATTCTTGTATCGGGGGGATTCTAAAAGAGTCATCTCTAATGCATGTGGAAGGCTGAGAAATATGACGACATGTTAACAGATTGTCCAAAATATATTTGTTCGACCAATTCGTTATTTCTTCCCGGATGGATTATGACAATTTTTTCATATGGATGGTAAGTATGAAGTCGATATTATTCAGTGCACTCCTCATGATCGGCATTATTTGATGTCCCTGAAAAGTATCATTATAACGTCGTAACTTTGCCACTTCGTTGTTTATTTCAAATCTATACTGGAATACTTGTATACTTTTTTATACAATGGAAAATGAATATCGCTGGGTCTAATCAAATTGAGGGTAAACGGATAACCTATGGTGCGAGTTAGCTTGTTTAGAGCCAATGTACTGTCATGCCACTCACACATGTTAGAATTTTCTCGTTTGACACATTACCGTAAAAATGTAAAAGTTTTCCAAACACTTCTTCTAAAGCTATTTCTAAGCTTATCAAATTATTATACTCCATGTTCTGTGTTGTTTTCTTTCCTTCAAGAACATCTTTTTCTTAGACTCAAAATGATCACCTTCGAGAATTAATATTTTGCAATTCATAAACTGCATTATGATGCATTAGTTTTTGTCCCATTTTAAGATTTTCGATAGTTTTCCTTTCTTGCGCTAATTGTTGCTTGCCTAATAGTTCGCGTCTGCATTTAGATTGCTATCACGTATCCCTAGGACTGTTCAAACGGGGATTGTTCACTGCACGTGTCTGAGTGGTACTCGGTGATTAGGTCAATTGGGAATTCCTCCCCACAAATAAATAATGCCGACAGGATATAGGACGAATTATTCATCATCACGGGAGTTGCGGAAAGTACTGTCGACGCTGATTCGTGGTTTTTCGCAATTGGATACCATGGCACATTGATAGTGTCCCTTAACGCCATCTAGTACGTCGTGAAATAAGCAGTTAAATCGCTGAGATCATTTTACAAATATTGGTTAATAATAAAATAGAATGGAGATATAACCTTATGATAAGTTATAATAAAGATCAATACTTCACAGCTTGCTATCTGCATTTTCATTCCTGGAGCTGGCGACGGTAATATTTAAAGATTTATTTAGATAGCGACGGAGGTTTATTTAATTCCATCGGTCGTTAATGTCGCGGAGAGTCGTTTGGAGTTTAAGGGTCGTTGGGCTATTCACGGCCGCCGCAGAAAATCTTCAAAGATCAGTGCACTGAAAACGCAATCTCATCTCATTGAATGATGGGAGCCACCTCTGTCCGAGTGCCAACACGCGGACTGCCCACTATCCCATCCATTCGACCGCCTCATTCCGCAAACTCGTCTTTCGTCCTCCCTCCCGTTAAAAGGCGGAGGAAGAAACAGCAAACAGTACCTCCTCCTCTTTGATGCCCTCGTGAAGAATTATGTCGAGCTTGAGTCCTCCCCGCAGTATCCTTCCGAGCTAGTTTACCGCGGTAGCGCGTTGTCCACTGAGGCACTTGGGAGTCCTTCGTTATCGGCCGCCTGGAGCTTCCCCGCGTGGGAAGAGGTGATGTCCGCACCGGTGGCGGAAGAGTGGGGAGGGTATGGTGCTGTAGCAGCCTGCTAAGCAGGTCGGGGACAAATTAGGAACTGGGGGCACGACCATTTGGCCGTCGTGTGCTTCTTTAAGCCGTCTTTCTATAAGCATGAGCTTCCGAGGTTATATTTTTCTGGAAACTAGGTTTATAGTATGTTGTTTGGCTCCTGCACCAATTTTCCCCATGGACAAGTGCATTGGTGCAACACACCCGCATGCTTGTGCTTATATATAAATGTACATACACAAAATATATGTATGTATAATTTATATATATGATACATATATATGCAATGTTTATATATAAAGTATTAGATAATATAATATCAGATACTTTTTAACGTTCCCCTTTCCGCTTGAAAAACGTTCTTGCAAGCAAGATATAATTTACTTCACAGTGTTATAAATAAAACCATAATCGTTCAATAAATACCGGTATGCATTTTACAGAAAAAAGACAAGTCAAAATCACCTAAGGACGTCTGGAAAGTTTTTTGATGGTGATATTAAAGGCTATATTTTTAAAAGTATATGAAGGTATATATGGAAACATTTATTTAAAAAGGGGTAATATGGAAAGTGAACATCATAATAATGGGATTTAAAAATTATTAATAATTTCCTTTCACGATAAAATACAAAAAATCCTAATGAACTATTTACATCAATTACTTTGCGATTACTACCAGTAGTGTCGCTTAGCGTGTTGTACAATTTTGCAAATTACAATCCAATGCCAATGTAAAATGAATCATCTAGTAATTTTACGACAGATCCAGGAATATATTATTAAGCAAGGCATTAATATAAAATAAGAGTAAATTTTATGGCAGTAAAACTGGTAAAAAAACCCTATATAATCTCAGACGATTAAAATCGAGCATTGGGTGCATCTTTGAACAGAGTGCAGTGTTAGAAAAATTATGCGTCACCAAATGATATGAAATAGTAATCTGTATTAACAAATCGATACAATTCGGATACCGAATAAAAAATTAATTATAAAGTCAGAATTGTGGTAAAAGTCTATTTTGTTTTTAATTACAAATTAATTTCAGAAAATGCTCGAAAATATATCTATGGCCGATATTCCTCCACTCGGCCCAATCGGGTTTCTTTAAGATATAGGTTTCACCGAAAGAAATTGAATTCAGGAATCACGCATTTTATTTTAAAAATTGAGTAACAATTTTAAGTCAATTCTCTGGTACCTCATCAATTTTTTGATTTTTCATAAAATGCACCAATTTTCAAGTACGTTCTTCACAATATTCCAAATTAAAATATTTTATTGAGCTCTTATTTTTAAATGAATTTCAAATTGATCTTTGTCAAAAAATTTAATTGCATGAATAATATACATGAATATGAAACAAGAGAACTCTAGTTTACTTATTTAAATAAAATGCCTTTTTGGAATAATAATACCTGTGCAACAATGCTACATTTTTCAGTTTTCCGCGGAACAACTTGTGTATTTGTTGACCATAGTGAATTGAATTTTTCTTCCATTTTCAGGAATTGAAGACGAGTAGTACATAAAAGAAGATATTTTTCTTCTCTTATGTCTATAAATTCAGAATAGGAGACCTCGGTGTAATCTTGGTGATATTAGTAGTCATTAGCGTTTAATCTTACAACTACGCACATGAATAGCCACTCTTTTTTTCTCAGAAATACCACAAAGAACTTACTGTTTTTGATAAGAAAAATTGCAATTTTGGACGAATTTTTCAAATTTCATATTCTATTGACAACGAGCGCAAATGGTAACCATTACTGTAAATTAATAAAATAAAATATATTATTTTTATGCAAGCTTTATTCCCAAAGACAAACACAGATATTGTTTTTATGCACTCAAATCTTCGACTACATTTCTACGCAAATTGAAAGATATCATTAGTCATAGTTTCCATCATTAGCCATAAATTCAAAGTTTATTAAGTGACTTGCGTAATTCCAGGAAAACTTTATACCGGGCTGTTCAGTAAAATTCAAAATAAGAATCAACGAACATTAAAAGTTTTCATTGCAAAGCATTTTCAAGACCCGCTCCACCAGTGCAATTTCAAGCAGGAGATCCTCCACTTAGAATATAAATGAAGACGTTTGGACATTTTAGAAGAGTTGATAGTTATGTAACACAGGAAGAAAGATTGTAACATTTTATTGAATGGCCATTTTGGCCCCTTCTTTTCGATTTCAATTCCAACCTGAATACCTCCAACTCCATTACGATTTCTTTAACGAAACAGTTTCATCCACAACCAACTCCAAATTTGCACCCATCTCACGAGGGCAGTCTTGCCAGGATGACTAACCCAATAACTCCATTTCTCTCCATTAACCTCACCGTCTTTAGTTCATTTCTCCACCCTCTCCAAAGTTACTCTATATTCCTTTTACTGACTTTAAAAATCCGGAAATTTTGGTGATTTTCTGGATATTGAAGGTTGCTGGGTAAAATCCAGAGGAAGCAAGAAAAATAGGATACACAGCGTTTTGATTAGTGATGGAATGTTAAAGACTTCAATAAAGGAGAGGACGTTAGGGAAAACAGGGTGAGGAAGAGAACATGCATATTTAGTAGACTGAAGAAAGGTAGAATGTCAGTTTTTGTCTATCGAAAATCTAACTTAAACGATAGACTTCCCTCATAATCAGTAAGTACTTGAAGATGACACAAAAATATTGGATAAAAATTACCCTTTCAATTTTCTCACTGTTCAGTTGCGTAGATTCAGGTATGATGTTGTGGAAGACGAACACAACAGCTTGTCAAGTAGTCACATTATTGTACTAAATAAAGATTTATTACAACCATGGTTTCGAATTTGGTTCTTCATCCTCAGGGATCGGGTTAACGTCGAAACTAAAGCCGTATTAAATGTTTATACTTTGCAATAGTGTGATGCTAATGAAACAATATGATACGCAGATTAAAAAACTTCCTTATTAAAAAGTCTTTTATAAACAGAATGATTTTAAGCATACATTTTTACACGGTTTTATTTTACTTAAATTTGAAAATGCAGTATTTACATTATATCTCACCCATGGTTTTTATCAGTTGGCTTCTGAGTCCTACCAACTTAATACTATATGTAATGTTTAGAAAGAAATCAAACTAAAAGAATTAATTTTACAAAATGACGCAAAAATATTCGCAAGTATGTAAAAGAGTGAAGAAACGCACGATGATATTCTTCGTAAACACTTTCATCTATCTTAGTGTTTCCAACAAGTCGCCGGGAGGGACTTAATTGGGCATTACTAGAACGGCGTGTTTTACATTTATTACCTACATGGAGATGGTCGCTAAATGTAAGTGAATTTATCTCTGAGAGTTAGCTTAGTGTGGAGTATATTTTTGAAGCCATACTTACTGACACCCGACAGCTAGGCATTTCATGCCTCTTCGCTGTCCCCACCCCCTCCACACCGTTACTCTCCCCTCCACTCCAACCTTTTGGCAACCACACCAACTTTTCTTCCCTCCGCCACCTTTCGCCCACTCAACCCTTCTCACCTTCCAGCCTCCCGCCCAATCGCATCCCTGTTTCCTCCCACCAATCTCTCCTTCCAAACAACCCTTTCCTATCCTCCCGGCGCCCTCTCCCAATCCCACCCAGCTGTCCCCCCTTTTCCTCTCCGCCACCGCCACCCCAAAACCCAACCGTGAAATACCCTCACTATACTCCCAAGCTTCCCGCCATACAACCCGCCCTTCACTTTGCTGCCATCTCCTGTCTCTCGGCCGTCATACCATCCCTGCCTTTCCTGTTTGCGCTGAATTGCTTCCCGCCGCCTGCCTACCTGTCTCACTACTTTTCCCTCGTACCTCCTCCATCCCAACCCTGTTCTCCTGTCCTCCTCCTCCCGATCCCTCCCATCTCCCCTCACGCCATCCCCTCACCTCCCTCTCGACTATTAAATATTAAACCCTTCCCACGCGGTGGGATTCTCCCCAGGAATTATCGTTTTGCGGTGTTATGCTTGTCGACAGTGACGCGTACGTGATGTGGCCATTCTTGTCTTCGCAGATTATCCTCCCGTGTCTTTGGTAATCCGAGCTTTAACTATTTACGGGGATAAATATTTATTTCATACCACTTAAGCTTGGCTGAAATAGGCGTCACGTCAAATTGGCAATGTCACTTGGTTGGGTTTGCGGCTTCATTCAACATTGAACTCGGTGCGGAAGTAAATACGATCGGGGTTAATGTTGTCAAACGTTACAAAATCCGTCTTCAAATGATTCTCTGACACTTTATTCATGAATATTGGGTTACAATTTGAGCTTTTAATTACCGAGGCATTTGTTGGGCCTTGGATAATTCATGCTTTTGCAATGCTTATGCGTATGAGCTAATTTCTTTTTGTCCAATAACAAACGATTATCACATTTCTGCGGGTATAACCTCTGCTTTTCACGGATTTAACCCAAATTTTGTCCAATAGATGTTGTTTGCATGCAAATAACGTACGTACCTAACTGCATATGTAGTTACTACGCCCCTGTGGCATTTAATAAATGTGAAAATTCATGAATCCTCTAATTTACAACCCCTCCATCTACGTATTTCAGTAGGTAGTATAACGACAAGGATTGGGCTTGTTTAGAACCAACCGCCACAGCAATCAATACAAAGAGTTGTTTAAAACGGAGGATAGAGCTTACCTAATAATATGCTTGCCTACATTGCTTACGTAAAATTTACACATTAGGGTAAGGGGGTGAGTTCCCATTTATGCTCCGTTAGGGGTTTTCCTGGAAGAGTTTCTATCTACAAATAGACTAAGGTGATCAGATAGTCAACCCGAATCAAACTCGGGCTCTCTGGCTAGTATCTCAAGTCTATATTCACTAGCCTACCACACAAATTATTTAAATCCTAGTGATTCAAACATCTTGTTGGTGTTTTAAAGAGTATATGATCTTTCTTTCTTACTGGTAGGACACTTGACGATATGATTTTATTTTTCAGCCGCCATTTGGATCATAAAAGTATTGAATGCGATCCAATGATACGCGATGTGGAAGCAAGGCATTTAAATGGAATAATCTGTCAATTCAGACGGAGTAGGAGACTTATTCGCAACCTGTACATGTCTCAGACTGCCCAGGATCGAGAGTGGCGGATGCCGAGTCCGGATGGTTATTATTAAGAAAAGGAGTAAAACAGGAGGGCCCAGTATGACCCTTGCTCTCCAATGTATGGGTGGAGGAAACTTCTAAAGAGGCATGAGAAGAACTGGAGAAGGGGATGAAAGTCTTTGGACAGTTTATTAAATCAGTTAGATTTTCGGGCGATCAATTTTTAAATTTCCATCCAGCCAAGGGTTGGCAAGCATTTCTGAGCGCTTTGGAAAGTCAGTGTAAAAGGTATAGAATGAGGATAAATTTAAAAAAAACCAAGGCTATGGGATTTTCGAGAAAGAGAAAGGCTAAGTTAAATATTAAAATGCGAGTTCTAAAATTAGACCATTGTACGTATCTCGAAAGTTCTCTGGGTCAAAATGATCAAAGTATAAGGGACATGTGAAGAAGAAGTACTTAAGGCAAATAAGTTTTTACAAGAAAGAAGGAATTGTTGGCAGGGATTGCCAAGAAGCCAGGGAAGAAAAGGATCGCCAAAACCTTGATATGAAGCGGTGTTTTGCGCGGCGCGGAACTAAGGTAATTGAAGCAAGATGGTAGTCGTAGATTAGAGGTTATTGAAATGAGGTCGTGCAGAAGGATGGAGAAGGTGACATGGATATAAAGGAAAGCAGACGAAGAAGTACTGGTCATAGTCAAGGAGGAGAGCATAATTGTTAGAAACCCAATGGAGGCAGAAAAGATGGATGCAGAGCATTTTGATTAGCGATGGGATGTTGAAAAAGATGTGATAGAGTGGGGGGAGAACGTTGGGAAAACGAGAGAGAGGCAGAAATAGGACAGTTATAGACAGAAATAGGACAGAAATTGGACAGAATGAAGGGAGGAAGGAATTATGCTGAATTAAATAGGAGCTTAATATAGTGTTGGATGCTAGGTTGGGTTTTTTTGAGAGGGGCAAGGGAATTACCTTTGTATAGTGTGCTGTCTGTGTCCATCAAAACTGGCCTTAACCGGTACTCTACAATAACAGTAGTAATAATCTGTCAATTCAAAAAAAAAAGAAAAGTAGTAATAGCCGTTAAAACATTTTCTCTCACAATTAAAATATAAATTTAGACTTTAAGTTTTTAAAATGAGTGACATTCATGATTATAAAAACATATGGGTTTCTTTTGATATGGAGAGAAATTATTTCATAAATTGTTAGTCTTCTTTTTTATATGATTTTTCCCTGAGTGTAATGCAATAAATATGGAACATACAAGTCATAATATTAGTTATTTAAAAATAATGTATCATTTAAAATAATTTAAAGAAAACACAACGCTTTAAAATAAAAAAAATGGTCCAATATCCACATATTTATTCTCCACTATGTCATTTTTAACCCTGTACCACTATATCGCATTCGCTAATCCTATGTGAAAACCGTCACAACTCGGAATTTTATTTTATTTAATAATGCATTATTTACATTGATAGCCCAGGAATTTGACAATGTTCCATTCGCCGAATATTACGCCGTCATATGGAATTACTGTGTTATTACTATGTCGGCCACAGTCTAGACATTTATATTTCTAAGTGTACTTACTTTAACCTCTTTGTGCACATGCCTCATTCCTGCCCTTTCAGCAAATTATGTCTAATTCCTACTGTGACTACATAATTCATGGTTTGGATACATGACGTGATGGTCTAATCCGACGTTTTTTACGCAACGCTGAGGGAATTTAAATAGGAGCGTGTCGGAATTCATGAGCTGAGCTGGATGTGGCATGGGTATTCCAACGAGGATGAAACCTGAAGGGATATGCATTCCCCGATATCACCTTTTCCCTCGTAGCGATCTTCCTCACCTCTCGCGCTACCCGAGTCCCTTTCGCGCCTTGCACTTACAGCTCTCCCTCCAGACAGTCTCAAATATTCATCCACTCTTCTCTTATTCCTTGTGCTGCGCACCCACACTCTCCTTCCCACCCTCCACCACCCGTCGACGTGACGCTTCTTTTCTTAAGCTACGCTCCCACGCCCTGTCTTTCGAATCGCTGCCGCTCGCTATCGTCGTCTCATTCCCGATTCTCCGCTCACTGATAACCCGAAGGAGATCCCCGCGCATCCTCCTCCTTCCTCTTCTTCTTCTGCTCCTTTACCCTTTACCGGGACCTGTGAAACATGAATTTCTCAGAGAGATGCCATTCTCGATTTCCTTCATTGTTCACCCCCTTTATTTTTTCATTCATTCCTTCGCTCCAACTCTCAGGTGTTAGAGTGTCATCCTTTTGACTTAAATGCGGTTTTCCCTTTGCGCTCCCTCGCGCCTTAGTGCTGTCATGCTTCGGAGTCACCGTTGGCGTCAGAGTGACTGGTTTCGATGTCTCCTCCTCTCGGGGTGAGAGGAGCACCACCTACCGTTAGCTTTTTCGACGGGATTAATATTTTAATGATCCATTTTGTAACAAAATTCTACTTCTCTCAATTTTTCTTCTAGGACAATGGTATAGAAATATTTTAAGTACTTTTTAATTTGAAAAATTTACATGACTGAATGATCATTAGGTTGTCCAACATTGTGGGAGTACCTTTTGGATTGAAGTGTGTAAAAACCGTCACGTGTCTTCGATAGAAATAAATGGTGCAATGGAATAAATTAAAGTAAAAATTACCTCAACGCAGATTTTTTTTGGATCTCATGGGTCATTATATGCATCGAAACTCATCAAATGTCTATTGATACTTCATATATATGCTTTGATTTGAAGATATACTGTAATCAGAAAAACTTTTTGTAAGCAATTCAAGATTATAAAATGTAAAAAAAATGTGGTAATATTCCCTCACTGAAATTATTTCGGAATAACTTAATTGATGCCACTTTAAATCTCTTTTGCTTTCAAATCACAATTATGTATGTATTTTTTCTTAATAAGCAATAAACATTGAGAAATACACTTTACTAAACAACTTAAATATAATTAATCATCGGTGATTCTAAAGCTAGCTGAAATGGTTTCATAACGTACTTATTGGATCTTCTGTCCGAAGATACCCTATGCAATTGTTCACGAGAGTGCATTGATCAAATTCAACTCAATATCCTTATCAGGACAAACAGGCCATTTTCGTTTATTGAGAAATCATATGCCACGATGAGGGAAACGAGGTCATCATTTGTTGTTGATTCAATGTGCGCCAATATGGATTGAGATGCAGCAGCGACAAAAAATAACCATTCTTTACAGGTGGGAACTGCGATGTGAACTACTAAAGTTAGACTACTTGCTCGGGAAATACTGCAAACTATTTGTTAATCATGATTTCCTAGATCCATTACTATTAGATGTAAAAGAGACGTAGTTGCAGATGGTGTCCTGGATGTAAACGAAACTCGACTAATTGTCAAGTCGTCTGGTGTTTGGCTCACTATTCATTCGTCCATTGATGTGATGGAGTGGAGCAAACAGAATGGTGAGTGTACGATGGAAATTTTAAATGCACTCGGTTTGTCATTGACAAACAAATGTATTAGCATTTTTTGTTACTCTCCACGCTTAGCGCGGAAGAAAAAAAATCCTCCGATGGCTCCCATACATGTAGTTCTTTAGAGGACGTCAATTTTGCTGATTGACGCCGATTGCATAAGTTCTTTCAGGGGTTGATGACGCATGTCGTTTAGGATGCAATTTCTTTTTCCTCTCTCTTTCCTTCTTTTTCATTCCGGGACTCATGAACAAGGGACGCTACTGCATGTTGAAATATTCGTCCCACCTTCCACTCCCCTCCACCCCTGCGATATTTTTATCCATATCGCCGAAGCTTTCTCGCTCCCGGGGTCGGAATAATGCGGAGCACGCAACATTTCCGCCCTTACCCTCCCCCTCCTCCACTGCCGCTTCCTCCCACCTTCCCTACTCCCCTTCGCCACGCGTTCCTTCCTACCTTGCACGCACCTTTCTCCCCATTCTCCCTCCCTCTTCCTCCTCCCCCACTCCCTCCCTTCCTTCCTCTCCCACCACCCACCCACCCAACCGGAGAAGTCTGCATTCTTACTTTTTTTTAGACATTTCTTCCACTTCTCTTAAGGGAGCCTCCTCCTCTCCTCTCTCTTACTCCGCCATCTTCCGCTCATTCTCGTTTAATGTCTTGTACGTTTCCTCCCCTGTGGAGTCCTTCCCACACTTTTCCGTCTCCTCCGTTCTTTTCCCCTTCCCACCTCTCCCACCAACTCCATTCAGACCCCTCTAACCCTTATACCTTTACTCTCCGGTCGTCTCCATCCCCTCGTTATCTAATCAATTTTTCCCGCATCCCATTTTGTTATTATTTCCGAGCAAGATACGGATGTATGGCTGCCGTGCCTGGCTGCCATTCACTCCTGTTGAGGATTTTCTTTCCCTCCGCACGGTGACATCGCATAGGGTAATGGCTTGAACTTTTGAAATCTCGTAATTTGCCTGGTGTTGCGGAAATATTTTCCGTTCTGATTATTTAATTCAATAATTTGCTATAATTTTCTGGGTAGGTTAAGATTGATCTACGACGGTGCCCATTGTTAGCTAAGTAGGAACGAAATTTTATTCACCTTCCATTTAACTTAAAGTAATTTATAATGCCGTAACTGTATTTAAGTTGCCATTCAATATTAAACATACTGACCAATGTCAGGAATTAAAGCGATCACGTTGCAGGGTTTGAGCTATTTTCTGATAAACGTAGATGCACAGTTCTTAAAGGTTAACCTTATAAAGTATGATAAGATCAAAGAAAAAATATTTGTATGAACAGATTACAAGGAATGTCAATTTTTCCCCATTTGACATAATATGAACTTTGTAAGACTAAGATATAATTTGTTGTCTCGGGCGTGACTTCATGGAATCGACTTAACATAATGAAAAGAGAAACTTTGTAATTCCACATAGAATTTTTTAGTTAACCTTTGGTGAAATAATGTTTGCTCTAAGTTGTTCTATCGAAGCAAACAGAAATAGAAGATTTTCTCTGTCCTAAAGCAGGATTAAGTTGGAATTTCAATGATTACAACCAATACCGCACATGTGTTAGCAATAGTAGCTTTAGAGGAGATGACCGACAGCTGTGGTCATTTGCACTATTAGGGATGGGTGGGAAAGGAGGAAGGATGGAGGTGCCAAGTGGCAGTTAAACGTCCCATCCGACAGACGGCGTAATCACTCAAAATGCTCTCGACAAAGCACCACAAGCACGGATACCGCTGAAAAAGAACTGTAGCCGCAAGGAATCAAACCCGGGCTCTTTGGTTTGGAAGTCAGTACGTTAGCCACCGCAACATCCTAATCGTCTGCGACACTCCCTCTGGAAGGAATTAATGTCCGTGTTCAAACGCGTTTGTAAATCATTTGATCAGTTCCTTGAAATCAGATCGATCAATCAATCAGAAACCTGGCATACTCTTTGGTATACGAGTTATATTGCGGTTCCAAAGAAAAGATTACGAGTTACGTAAACTGAGTAGACGGATATCTCGATCCCCCCCTGATTATGTTTATTTTTATTTAATTTCTCTCAGATGTATTTTAATGCGTTTGAGAACGTGCAAATGGGCATTTAAGGAAATGTTTGAAAGAAACAATATATGATTAATACATAATATCGGATCTGCCGTAATGTAAAGTGATAAGCTATGTATTCCGTTGCCTAGTTGCTAAAGGAAGAAGAATCTAGGTATAATCTGTATTGTCTAGCTAGTATTAGCAGCTTAGCATTTGAGAGAGAGAGACAGAATAATTTGAGTTGGATCCATAGCATAGGTTGGTGGAAACAAATTCGAATGGAAAACTGAAATTAATCAAACATGCTCGTTCTAACTAAGAAATTTCTGATCCTTCTAGATAATCGCCAATTGCATTTAATAGCCCTCTTTATTTCACCTAGAAAAGATGGCTAGGTATTCGATCGTTTCCAAATAATTGCACTCATATCGTCTTAAATTAGATCAAAGGATATTTTAGTTATTAAATGGAGGCATTAAAATCGCTGTGAATTACCAAAAGGACAGCGCAGCATATATATGGTATGGACCGAAAAGCTCTGAGACGACAAGACAAAAACAATGGCAATTAAAATATCTGATCTAAAATCGTATCTTAGAATTAGCATCACTTTTTAGACAATCTTAAGTGGATATGGTGCCATATTACACACGGAGCACTATGACATCACATGAAGTACAGGTTTTAAAGTGATTGTACATTTTATTTAGTACAAAACTGTTTCAAAATATAGGTGTTAATTTGTAACGAACAAACGTAATTTATTAATTTCGCGAAAATGCTGCAAAGTAGCAGTGGAGCACATGCCATAACTATGAAAATGGAACAATCCGAAAATTAAATCGAAATAATCCCGATTTACTGGTGACTCAGCACTCCGTACCACCTCCCCTTGAGGTGACTTACAGGATAAAATGCAGATGCTTTGAAAACTTCATCAAAGTTTCCGAACATAGTCTTGCAGTTTATAAAAAATATTGAACATGAATAATCCGTTCCGCTGATATTAGACACGCAAATCCATCCGATCTAATTCATTGCTTTCTCAAACTAGCTCTTCTACAACCGTTTTCTTCATTTACGAAGAAATACTTCGCTTCCTTTGTTAGCCGGAATCGTTCATCTATTCATATTCAATTTAGCTTCAGCGTCCCTCGAACTGAAGTGAGTTAATATCTCGTCCATTACCTCCGCTCCAATTGCTTCCTCAACCTCAGCCTTTGTGTGATTACTCTGACTTATCTTGATGGTTCAGCGGCGGCGCTCCTCATTAGCATTTACCATTCAGTTTCTGCACTCAAAGCAAACGTTGAAACTGAATTAATTGAAGCCTTAATTTTCTCAAACCATGATCCACGCCCATCCAGCCGGGACGAATTTGAAGGCAATCGTTGCTCACGCCTTTTGAAGACCAAATGCCGTTTAACTTGCGAGACGCTCAGGGCTACAAGGGATATGTAAATGCGGCGCCGTGACCGACGCTATAGGCAAGGGATGAGCCCCAAGGGGTTGGAGGATGGGCAGAGGGGCATTGAGGATGGGAGGAGGAAGAAAGCGAAGATGGGAGGAAAAAAAGAAGCGCCACATTGTGACCTCCGGTGCTCTCCTGCGGTGGGCGCCATTGTCGTCCAATTGTTCGAGACTGCTTATTCGGTGTTGCATGAGGCTCACTTGTTCCCAACCGGCCAGCGTGCAAGGAGGCGATGGCGGGAGTCGCAATCTGGAAACAGTCCTCCTGAGCACCATCGTCTCCACGCTCGCGGGTGTCTGATCCCATTCCAGATCCCTTCAGGGACGTAACCGAGAGCTGCTGGGAGGTCATTATCTAACTGTTAGTTGTCCGAAGTAGGAAACGTCACGGAACTTGGGGACGCTCCGTACACACCCGACGCAGCAGACATGGAAGTCGTCGGACATAATTGCGTTAGCAATAATATAATTTGAGAGGCGATTAATTCTGAGGTGCGGGAGTTAGGAGTTGACCCCGATGCACCAACGAGTCCGAAATGCGCGGATGCATTTTAACGTGTCCCATGTATTCTCGTGTGTCCGGTCGTTTTCACATAGAAGAAAGGTGGAAAACATTCGGCGCACTGAGAACAATGAGAGCGTTGGATTAAAGGTGTCCTAAAAAATATGAAATATAATTTAGCTATTGATAATTTCTGTCTAGATATTCAAAATCCTGGAGACTTCATTTTCCGACATAAAAATAAGTAAAAAAAACCATGATCAATTGTTACACTATTTAAAAGTTTCACAACTATATATATTGGTATGCCAATAGTTCCGAACTTACGGGGGTTTTACGTATTTTCTTTGAAAGTTTATAACTTGACAAAACTAACGAGCAAATAGCATCCGCTTTAGAAAACCTTCGGAAAAATTCTTAAAAAATTTGTCAAATAATGTAAAATCAGTTAACAAAAGTCAAAATAAGTGCTAAAAAGACAATGACATAATTTTTTCTACATAATATGAAACTGATTTATTTAATTGTTTGCTAATTTTATTCAATAGACAATAATATTTCAGTAGGATGCAGGAAACTTCATACCGTCAAGCAAGAATTATGTGCAAATTTCGGTTATGACTTCAAGATATATTTTCATCGCTTATTTTTGCTACTGCGGAGTTTATTATAATTATTTGGGAGTTTTCTTTGGGGTCGCACATGTACATGATTTCAATGGTTTCTGCTTCAGGTTGAGTCGACTGTTGTCGAGACGGAGCCATAAATGCTTAGTGTACTCTGACAATCAGCTGATAGCGTAGACAGCGTAGCTGATTTCACATAAATGGTGAAGTACTTGTGAGATGCAAAATAGCAAAATGAAATGATTTTTTCAATAAAATAAACAATTGATAATTAAAAATAACTTTTCACGAAGCTTCTGCTCGATTGGTATAGAGATTTAACTTAATTTAGTGATCTTAAATCGTAGCATAGATATTTTAAAATTCTGAGTACTATAAACCGATAATGGAATGTAGAAGCAATATGGGAATCAAAAACGACTGCAATGAATCACTTGATAAACTATTAACTGTGGAAAAATAACTTGTAAATAATAAAATACCATTAACAAGAACAAATTCAAATCGTAAAATACGGAAAGACTGGGAAGTTATTGCATATCCGGGAAGATAATTGAGGAAAACATGTGAGAAGACAACGTACAAAAATACACACGGATTTTAAAAGAAGAACATAACAATTATTCTAACAAACTCACGTGCAAAACAAATATGACTAAGGACTTGTGGTGAAAATAGAAACGTTTTGAAAGAGTAGCATATGGAATAATTGCCTATCTAGCAAACAGCGTAAACCCTACGCAAGAAGGGTGAAGGAGAGTAAGGAAATTATTATTACAATTATACATAAGGAAAATCTTGTTAGCTGAACTTAAAGACCTTTGGGAAAGTATAAAGGGGCCGAGTTTTTAAAGATATCTGGCCAGTGCCCTGGGAAAAAAGTTTGAGTCTCGGGTTATAATAAACTGAGGTGGATAAATCAGAAAATAAAATTAAAAAAGGAAGAATCCCTGTGGATATTACAGAAAGTGTTAGATAGAGAGGCAAGTGAGATATATTTGGGCTTTGTTGCCCCATTTGTTTGTAAGGATTATATCCAGAAGAGTTTGAAAGGTTAATTTTGAAGTATCCGATTATAGATTAGAGCACCAGTATTTAAAGACTATTACTGTAATTTCAATCGCTTTAAAGGTAGCACTGAATAATATCTCCAGGGTATCGGGGATTAGGACTAAGGGCTACTCCGATGGAAATTTGGGATGAAGACCTGGCTCCTGAATCAATATGGAACAGTTTACAAAGGACGTGAGTAGGGGATTAAAATGAGGAAACGACCTGCTAAAACTATAAACTCTGATAAAAAAATCTAAAAATTAAATCGAATAAAACCCGATTAATGAACTAGCTAACTTTCAAACGGGATGAAGTCTATTTTACTTCAACTATATTTATTACATGGCGTCACCTTTAATACGTGCGAAATTCAATTGTCACAATTGACTCACTCTCTTAAGCAATATCATTCCACGCCAACACTAATCTAGGGACTGCACTCATTAGAAGAAGAACGTGGGGCTTCTTTTTCGCTTCACTTTTCTTGATAGACATATATTTTTCAGCTGTGATTGTTGATATTTAAAATAACAGGAATTTATATGTTCTGAAGAAAACACAATTCTGGAAAAGCAAGAATTCGTTTATTTGAATTTAAAAACTTAATTTAGTATTACCTTTGAATGCTGAAAACAAAAAACCTGCTTTAATTTTAGATTGAATTGAAACCATTGTTAATGCATAAAGGACGCAATACACGTGGAGCTCATCGAATTACAGTTTATGCGATTCAAGTATTTAGTCTCGTTTCTCCTTAGTCCACGTAGTATCTGTCACGAGTAAAACCGGCGTGCAATGGCAAATTTCGCTCGGCCCTAAAGGGAAACCCAGCCGGTATGACACAACTTAATTTCGATCCCTTTATTTCGTTTCAAACACGTGGAAGTCGGACGAGGGGAGTGGGAGAGTATTAAGGCGGAGTATGTGCGCCGCGCCGTTGGCAGATGCAGGCGTGTATTCTCCCACCATATCCCTTGGCCCTCTCGTTAGGACATTGGTCTTCATTAACACACCCTTCGGGGGAGAAAAGCGTTCATTACCCTCGTAAACCAAAAGACTGCGGGCTATCTCATGCCCGCTATCCTCACGCCACCCACTCACTCCTGCGCCCCTCCCTCCCCCCAGCTCCATCCCTTTCTTCCTCTTGCCTCCCCCATTTACTTCTTTCCGCTTCCCTAGCGTCCAATCTTGAGCACGTCTTCCTTCCTTCTCTGCCCATCGGTTCTCTTTCTTCGGTATCTACATGGACTATACCCGGTGCTATTTGACGACTGGGGGCACTCGCACTAATGGAGAGGAACGGCGGATGGAGAGAGAATTTAATCGAGAAAGGAGAGCATTTTTTTGTCGTTGTAGTGACGTGTATTGCTAAAGGGAAAATACCATAAATTAATTTATTTTATCATTCAAATATTTTTCTCTTTTATTTCCTTTGTCTTATTTGGATATATGCAATTGATATATGAATTATGAACTCATTTCCGTGGAATTTGGTGGATTTATTTAAATTGAATGGTATCGTTACCAGAATCAACAATTTTATTTAATAATGTTAATAATATTTTTTGTTTCCACATTATATTTTGGTAAGTAATTGCTATTTATATAATGTTAAAATTACTAAATAATTTGTTAATTCCCGCAAATATGCATATATGAGCAATATAAATTACTATCCTCTATAGTAGACAGTTATTACATTAATGTTGACAACAGTTCTTTATTGTTTTAAGGCACGAACACTCGACTCCAAATGAAAAATAAATTCAAAATTTTGTTCATAATTATGTTCTGTAAATATTTCCAACCCATGTTTGCGAGCATATTCCTAACACTTCCGTTCATCATGAAAAATTCTATGTGACCAACGCTGATCATTATCGAAACCAGGAATAAACATTTTCTCGGCTGAAATTGACAAACGTACTGGAACCTTTATCAAAATATTTTCCATAAAAGAGAGGTACCAATGTCCACTTTCCTTAAACCTTCTTACAAAGCGAGTCCAGTTTAAAATTCTATTTTTGTTTGATTTTCCGCAAAGTTGACACATACGGGGACACCAGGGTAAGCCGTTTGCTCTTACGGATTTCCCCTACCCTCCATCCTTCCTATGTTCCACCTCTGAAACTCCCAATGGCGCCCTCGTCTCCTTTGGCTCCCTAGTCTCTCTGCTGCCACCCCAATATTGTCTACATAATCGGACGTCTTCCATTCCATCCCGTCCTCCTGTGTAAACCCGAATTTCCTCGCCTGTCTTTAATTGACCCCCAGTACCCTTCTCATATCCTCCGTTTCCTTCCTCCCATTTACTCGTCTCGAGAATTTTTTCAAAATATCTTACTATTTTGAATTCACTGCCATCAATTTACAACTTGTAAGGTTAAAAATATTTAACAGAGGTGACGATCCGTTCAGTATTCATTTTTCCTTTCAAAAGGGGTTACGAATATTTTATTTTCATGGAGCTACCAATAATTTGTACAAATGTTAAAATTGTACATTCGCCTCGGAAAATGCCTGCTTCATGACTAGCTTGTCAAAAAAATGAGCGATATAATTATGCCTATCTATTGAATACAATAGAGTAGTTAAAATTAGCTTAATTCCGATGGTCCGGTGAATACAATCCTCACTAACGTCACTTCATATAAAATGGTCTTACTCGTATTTTAAGCGCACCACCTACGAGAGTATCAATTGAGACAACATCATAAATGAAAGAAAAAAAGAGAATACTCCTTCTCCTGAAGGAACTATGATTTCCTGTTACAAAGACTCCTAATGATAATATTCAAATTTTTACCATGCAAGATTGTTTTATTCATCCCCGGGCAAAGCCTGAGAATCTCTGTTTCAATACTTAAACCTTTCGTGGATGGTCTCTTCAATCAATATCATTTTTACGTCATCCTCTATTCTTACCCTTATGAATTTTTATTTAGTCCATCAATTACTCTATGCCCTGCCAGAATAATGCATATAGATGAATCGAAACTAATAATTGCATTATATTACCATAATTGAAATATTGCATTGGGTAATGAGAAATTTAACAGGGAACTAGCGTAGCCACAAAAGAAAAAGCATATAAGGTACTGGTTATCCCTATCCTAGAATACTCCTCCATATGATGGGATCCATAAGAGGTGGGACATATTGAAAAGATAGAAAAAGTTCAAAGAAAGGCAGCAAGCTATGTACTCGGAAGGTACAAAAGAACAGATAGTGTCACAGAAATGTTAGGTATACTGAAATGGGAGAGTTTGAAAAATAGAAGAAAAAGGAGTAGGCTAGGTGCGATATATAGAATTGTTAAAAAGGACGAAGCGTGGGAAGATTTATGGCGAGGCTTTCCATCCACTTTTAGAAGTTTTAAGTATAAATTTAAAGCAGCCACTGGGTAATTAACTTCATTGTAGTTATTAAAATATTGTTTGTATGTGATGTGGACGGCATTTTGTATGTGATGTGGAAGTGTCATTGCATGTAAAAATATTTTGTCTCTTATCTGTTTTTATAGTGCGTGTATGTATGTAATTTTCGTTGTAAGAGTTTTCTTTGATCAAACTTGACCGTTGCCACCAGGAAAATTACCTAATTGCAACGTAATTGTAAAATAATAAATAAATAAAGAAATAATAATAATTACTTCTACGCTCCCATTTTCTAGCACTTAACGTACATACGAAAGTGGTATTGTATATTTAGGAACATTCTAATTGCTCATAAGTCTTGGGTAATGCTCAAATTGCGTCAAAGTAAGACATGTTTATTTCCGTAGAACCATAAATGTATAATTGACTTTGAATTATTTTCAATGAAGAAAATATTTTCAATTATTTGGAACCAGGTCATGATGAAGGGCAAGGAATCAGCGTTTTCATAGTTATACTATAGTGAAATTACTGTTTCATAGCGTCCGATGGAGGTTTAATCATCGGGATCAAAGAGAAGTATAACTCTGAACTGCATCCCGCTTACGCGATGGAATTGGACCATTATACATCAATTTATTTTTTGTAAGCAATACAAATGTGAGCTCTGAGACACTGATTAAATTTTGCCCTATCTCACATTTCATAGTCACCCGAATTCTTCCACGAACTTCGTTCATCTTCCTCCAAAACGTCTCTATGTCTCCCTCTCTTCTGATTAACCCACCTTACCCACTCCTGTATTTTTTTTACATTCAATGTCGTACACCATGTGCTACTAAACGTTAAATGACCACAAAAAATAGTCCCCTGCTTTCGCTGGCCTGATTTCAAAATGCATTGGAATGCAACTTGGACGGAGGCGACCAAACTAAGTTCGTGACTCCATCGTGTCCATAGTCAAAGGCCATTTTAAGTACCCTTGTTTACACATCGGTGCCCTCGAGTAAGGTAACCCGCATCGCAGTCGGCAGGTCTCTTGAATGCATAAGGACCGCGCCGCGTTTGCTTGATGTGCTTTCCTTCCAGGTGCTTAACTTGGGTATCAAACCGCATTTTAATCAAAAGTCAAAAACCGAATTGTAAATCCTTAAAGAGTCTCATACTATCACAAGAAAAATGAGAGGACGCTAGTGTAAGGGCTATCACAGGATGAGCCTGCTTTTATTGGTGGTCGGTAGGGTTGGAATTAATTTAAAAAATATCTTTTGACCCTGCCACATAATCTTTATTGATAATCCTATGGAAATATTCTCAAATTACGTTTCATTCCTCTTCCGGTCGTCTCGCAAAAATATCGCTCGAGTCAATTTATTCCGTTGACTTTTTGGATTAATATCGTTCCGTTCTTATTGGGTGAACGTATTTCTATATTCATTCAGGTTTTTCATTCCATTTGGCAATCACGTTCCCTGAAACATGCCTTATACCTTAAAAAAAATCGTAGGAAGAGCGAAAAACATTCAACTTGCTTTGAATTTTTCAATTTCAAGCTGATTTCCCCACCTTCCAATCACAGACCGCTCCCCGTTCATCCGCCGCTTTCGTCCTATTCCCTCCTCGTCCTTCCTCTTTCCCTATCCCCGATTCTCCCCGCTCTCGCTCCATTACGTTCCCCTCCCTCCCTTCTCCCGCCCGCCCTTCTCTGCCTCCTCTCAAATATCAGCATCCCCTCTCCCCCACCTCACCATGTAAAGCAACGGTGCTGACAGGCGGTTGCCAAGTATCGATTCCGCCTCACGAAGGACCATAATGCATCCAGTTTTCATTTTCCACCATGATTGCGTTCGTGTGTGTGCATGTGCGTGCCTGAAAGAAATAAAGAGAGGAAAGAGTGACTGTTTGTTGTTGAGAAAGTGAAGAAGAACTGGAAGTACGTTACATAAATGTTTTGGCGCATAGGGTTCACGCAAAAAAATAATGCGAGAATAAAAAAGTCGGCCGTGCTAATCACGTGAGGATGAAAGAGAGCATTTATCTCTGATTTGACCCTTAGTTGAGATATTAAGGTGATTATTTTTTATCAAAAAATCTGACTTCCTGTTTTTATTTCTCAGCTGGTTGGTATTCCACTTTAGACGTAACTCGTCCTAGACTCACCAAGAGCTTTGCGTACGCACATCACCTCACCTAATCTAACACTTACGTATGACTATCTACCGTTGTATTTTACCTTTATTTCGAAAAAAAAACTTTAAAATTCCAGAATGACTACTTTTTTAATGATTGAAAAATATCCGATGACATTTTTTTATTAAATTTGTTCGGCTTTTTTGGTTTATTTTTCATCGCTCCCACGACAATGACTTCTCAGGAAGGAGGCTGCGGTGGAGTTCGCCCTATGGTTATCGGTTCGCCGTTGAATCCTGGATGCCCTTGTTTAAAGGAGAATGACATTCTCTCCATTAGGATATTACCAATGTGGCAATATCCCTTGTGTAGATGAATTTATAATGTGAACAAAGTACAAACACCCGAAGAGCAAAAGAGCCTCAATTTGCCTACTCTTGTCCCTACCGCGGACTCAGACGCCGTCGTTTGCGGGTATTATTCCATGCAATCATTTCAACTTCGATAGTCTGTCAACATCCAAGCACAAGTGGGTGATTTTCAGAGAGAGAGAGGATAGCACGTGATGGAGCGGGTGTATCCAAACATTTTCATGTCATGGGTTACTTTCAGCCTGCTAATTGTCTTTTTTTGGAAGGGGGGGGGGTGACTTCCACCGGTAGATAACTTCATGCCTCTTTACACAGCTATATAAGCTTAATGGCTGAATGCATGAATAGGCGTCACAAAACCTTGCCGACTTTGTGAAATGAGTCTCTGTGAGTGCTAATTTAATGCCCCGTCGTCTTTGAAACATGAATCTCAGCAATAGAGTGGGGACCTTTTAATGGTCGTGTGTGAGAAGAAAAGGTCTCATTAGAGTCGGCATAACAGCCAGTCCGTCCCCATAGTTCTCTTAGACACCTACAAGAGGCCTTTAGTTTTCAAATTAACTTCAATACACATTTTCTCATAAGAATTGCCTGCCATATTTGAGTGCAGTAAGAACTTATATATTGATGCAGTTTTTGGATATAATTATTTTATTTCTAGGGAGTGTCCTTAAAATTAAAATAATGTTGAAAACAAGATCATTCTGCCGAACACTGTTGCTGTGTTTGACTTTGGTTTCATAATCGATGATTATGCGATAGAAAATTTAGTGCAGGGTTATTATTATCATCGAATCATATTATATTATCATTGGATTAGTTCTCATATTTTTAACCCAAAATCCTCCAATTTATCGATAAAACATTTATTGTGGGTGATTTACAGGTAGTTATTGTAGTCCTGTAGTTATTTCATGGTCTGGAATGTAAACTCAAGACGCTTAACCATTCTAGAATTCAACATTTGGCTAGTTTTCTTAGATATCTACAAGAGGGCCTTAGTTTTCATGTCGCCCCTGGCACACTATCTTCTTCTGGGAATTTTTTTCCCAAATCGTGATAAACTTCGAATGTTTTCAAAGCTAATATATTTTAATCTACTTCCCAACTTTGCCAAAAATACATTAGTTTTTCGATTGGAATCTCATCTAAACTCTAGTTAACCGTGGTAACGTCTAATGGATTAAACAATGCAAGTAATGTGCCTCTTTAATTTTACTTGTTTATTTTTAATTTTCAATACAAATTTCCCCTATTTTGAAATCCGTGAAGAACTACTGATAAATTTTCAAACACAAGAAAAAAACACGATGGCTGGATAAGTAAAACCGTTTAAGCAAAAGTCAAATGGGGGGGTATACCTAGGAGAACGCCAATTAATATCTACTATCATAGCAGTAACCTTAAGGTAGGTTCGATAGTTGAGGATTGACCGATCTCGTACTGCACCCTTCCGTAATTCCTCCATTAGAGAAGGCGAAGGCATGATGCAGTTTCTATCGTGATTATGCCGGGTGTGTCCAGAGATCTCGCACCTAAAAACTTACACAGCTTAGATAAAGCTGCAGATGTCGAGTTACACGTTTGTTACTCCTATTTTTAGCCTGGACCCTCAGCTCATTCATTGATTGAAAACTTTGGCGACAAGGTCAGGGTGTTCGAGCCATGATCACTCTGACTCTAATGAGTTATTTATCTATTTAACGGCTTAATTAGGGTGAGATGGAGACTTTATAGTCCCTTCTAACCCCTAAACATACATTAAAGGAATAGCAAACTCCCATGTCTAGGTGAAGAAAAACCCACCTAGGCAGGATTCTAACCCACGACCTCTGGGTTGGCAGACAAGGACGTTACCCCAACGCCACCGGAGATGAAATAGATGATATAAAAGTAAATAAATATGATGAGCCTAGCTGGTAAGATGCCTGCGCGCAATAATTTCAAGGATGACCGTAATTTTAAATCGAATTTTATTTTTTAAACTTTAGAATATATATCCGTATGATAAAATGTCATAAAAAGGCTATTTTTCAAACTGACATACCCTACAAAACAAGTTCCGAAGAAAGAAAACATTTAAAAAAAATTTATTTAATTCGCTTCCAGACATTTTAATAAATATCAAATTAAATCTGAGATGCTATATTTAGCGCTCATATATTCCCACGGCTCATTATGCGAATAGTAATGAGGTAAAATTAGTTCATTTCATCATATTTAATTTACCACCTATACTCGTCATTGACCAACGCAAATAGTTATCTGATAAATATATATGGATACAATATATTAATTTCAACATACCTGTATTCCCCTTGAAAATAAAGATTTATGTACGGCTAATTACCTTTAAATGCTGCCACTACCAATGAGACAAGTTCACTTCACCGTAAACCTAGTTGCATTCTGGTAAAGTAGAGATTAATAATTACCACACGCCTATGAGCATGTTTTTTTTTGTGTCTTTTATGAAGCTATTTTATCGTGGGTAATGAATTACGTACGGTCGTGACAAACCTTGGATAAAGAACTACAGTAAAAATTTAAGTCCACCATACACACTTTCTTAGCATTAAAGATTAGTTTAGCCTTTAGGAATTCAGTGAGCACAGGACTAATTACGAGTTTCAATCGAAATACGTATCTGAAGAGCACGCTATTATGAATAGGAAAATGACTCCGATTACTTAGGCTTGGTGATAGTGGTGTGCGGGCAAAATCGGGAAGGCAAATACGTTTTATGAGTGACGGACAAGATGTGATCCAGTAAAGTTATAATACGGATGAACATATAAAATCGTCAACAGTTCCGACTTGGCACTGCCGTAAAAATAATAGCACTTAACAATCATTTCTGTTCGTTCGAAGTTTCGTAGATATTTATTGAAAATTGCAGATGTACGACTAACGAAATTTCTACTCCTTCCATAGCATCACAACAATAGGTACTTATACGACCTAAGTACTGCTTAATTCGTGCTGACCAAAAGATTATTCCCAGTTCACCACTGTTTTGACTGACGTCATTAGTTAATGCCTCGCAGATTATGCCACAGAACGGTGCAATCATGGCCGTGGAAGTTGGAAAATAAAAATTAACTTTTTGAATTACGGTGTTTTCATTTGGTGTCTAAAATGAAAAAAAACCCACGAAGCAACGGCTCAAACAGTCTCACTAGACTTGAGCGGCTAGATGTTATAGCGTAATACTCGCATTTACTGTCTCTCTCTATACCTTTGGTAGTACAGATTTTAAATACTTGCTTGCCTGAGGGACTGCAGTAAAATAAAAATACCGGTGCCAATAAATATGTCGTATATCTTGCCCATCCGTATAGTCGGCACCCAGGGGAGTATCATCCCTCGGAGAGGCGGGATAGGTGAGAATGGTTGCATGGTGCAGGGAGGTAACGCACAGCCGGGGGGAACGGCGGTAAAGTAGGGGTAAGGGATCCCCCTACGGAGGGAAATGGGGGTATCCTATACTCATGAGATGGGGAGGGGGAGGTCAGAGGAAGGGGAAATGGAGAGGGTTGGATAACGAGAGGTCGGGGGAGGAGGGTACTTAGGGAGGAGGACACGAGACGGAATGGCAGCAGTCTCTTCCTCTTTTTCAAATATTTATTTCCGAGAATATTGAGTCCCCTCTCTTTTCCCAACCCCCCCTCTCTCCCCATTTCTTTTCCCTTTCCCCACTCGACATCAATCAACAAACTTAAAACTTCGGATTACATCTGCCGTATGTGGATTCCCCATCTGATTAATTTCGGCGAGGAGAGGGGTGGGGGCGGGGAGGGGATCCTTGAAATTTCTCCCCGGGGGAAGGGAGGACTCGTGAGGGAACCGGGAGGTGGACACTTTCGGATCGACTCAATCGGCGGCAAGGGAAGGGAGCGGACGGGTGACGACTAAGGCAGAGGCGCCCGATCATGATATATATTTTTTTTCCTTCTTCTTTTGATAGACGAATCTGATTTGATTTATTTGCAGATATGATTGGATGTTCACCGTGTTATTATTAGTATTTGCCAATTCTGAAAAACCAGAAAATTGCGAATCACCGCGGTCTATCAGTTGAGTAAAAAATGATTCAATGAGATTTTAGGAATTTTTTTGGTCTCTTGCTTTTAGACACGTGGAGATGGATATTCGAAATGGGTACATTTTTGAAAACGTGCAACGTGACAATTACTGTAGAAGAAGGTTGGAAGCAATGAAATGTTAATGCTACAAGATATGAAGATCGAATAGACGAATCGATTGAATAACAAACGAATGGGTTTAGCGAAGAGAAAGAAAACAAACTGAAAAGAATAAAAATCACACTCAAAATTTTCAGCCAGGTTGGTTTTCTGAATAATATTGTGGATGACATAAATCGAACAAGGAGGAATTTATGGGAAGACCACGGGTTCGTTTGATGAAATGAGTATTGATTGGCATATGAGAAAAGGTTAGTCAATGGAGGAACCACGTTCAAAGAAGCGTCAAAACACTTATACCATTTTAGCTATGTGTTAATGGCAATCATACCACTTGAGTTGCCAAGCGTACAAGGGGTAAATTATTAAAGTCAGTAAAGAAATAGCAATTTATGGAAAGGAAAAATACTTCCAGAGTAAAATCCCAAGGCATCATCATCGCACGTCTAGGGGACTTCACAGAGAAGCGAAGTTGTATCATTTAAAGCTTTTATGTAGTTTTGCACTTCGTAAAATATTCAGAAAAAACCTAGGAGATGCGGGAAGGAAAAAGTTTAAAAAGTTATTCTGGTTTTAGTTTGGAGCTAACTTCGTACTAATAATAAACCCTACCTTATTTTTGACACCGCAAATTCAGTTCCTGAAAGTGGGTCTATTTCTTGTGCCGTCTATTTCTACCAATTTGAGGCTGTTTCTCAGAGAAAATAACACAATTCGCATAGGTCTAGGGAATATAAAAGAAGCATGGTTCAGCTTTATCTCTTCTTCAGATTTAACTTCAAAATTTCATGCTTTGGCAGTTAGTTTTTTCAGGCTAAAGTGAACAATTTCCAGGCGCAAGCGTAGCAAAAGGGGGGGGTTAGGGGTCCATTGAACCCCCTTTCCAGTCTCTTCAAGGGGCGTCGAATGTTTGCAAAGAGTTGGGGGCGCCCAGATTATATAGGGCAACGAGGTGGCCAAGACAATATGGAAGAACAAAGGCGACGGGTAACTAGGCAACGGAGCGCCGCTAGCAACAATCGACTTTTTCGCGCACGTCTGGTCTTCTACCCTTCAAAAGCCATCACGAACTCCTCGGTCCATTTCTTAAAGCTGAAGGTAACTTTAAAACAAAATAGATCATTCACATAAAAATTTCAATTGGTAATTTATCTGTAAAAACACTAGTTACTCTTTGGTTCCACAACAGGAGATTTTGAAACTTTACAGCACAACTCAATGAAAAGCACAACTTAATTCATCATTTCCTCTCATTGAAAACTTTCAATGAGAGGAAATGATGAATTAAGTTGTGCTTTTGAGAAACAGGCATCTGATAGTTGGACGTCCAATAGTGGGATATTCTCCATATTGAGTGGAGCGTAGTCCCAATGCGTTTAATATCTGGGGTTTTCCCACCGTATGTGCATGCATACTACGCACGGGGTCAGTCCCAAAAATAATTAGAATGATTTTTTTCCAGCAATGCAGCAGGCTGAAGTGGGGTCATATGTGGTGAAAATGATAATGGAAGATATTGGTAAAGCAACGCGATCCACGCCAGTCAATTGTGGGTATTTACAGGGTGCGGATTGCTGCTAGACAGGACCCTTGTTCGATGGCCACCTCACAAATTCACGATGTCACTTTCAGTGGAGCAATTACTATATGCGATCAAATTGTGCATTAAGCTTGGAAAATTGGATTTGGAGACCATGACCATGGCTAGGGAAACTTATGGAGATAGAGTAATCTCCCAAGTGATGGTTTTCTGCTTGGCACATGGAGTTCTGGGAGGGTAACGAGGAAGTTGATGGTAAGGAATGCCCTAGATATCCATTAACAACGTAGTGTGATGACAATGTGCAAAAAGTGAGGCAAATGCTCAACTCTGATTCACCCCCAATTGTCAGGATGCTAGAAGAAGAGTGCAATATTCAGAAAACCACAATGAATTGCATTTTTAATGGAGATTTAGCCACGAGAAAGGCCAATATGGTCCCCAAGGTATTGTTAGTAGACTGCTTGTGTGACAACCTTACCTTGGACCTCTTGGACCGCGGTGAAAGTGGCCCGAATTCTTTAGAATAAGTGGTTGCTGGTAACGACAAAAGGATCTTTGAGTACAACCCATGTATAACCCCTTTAAGTACCCATTTGGGCCACTGGATTATGACAAAATGGCCGTGACGAAGTGCCTGAACGATGGTCATGTTGATGCTTTGCTTAAAGTATACCAGAACTGATGGAGGTGGCGCTGGCATTGGTGTATCGATAAATAAGGTTGTTTTAAAGAAGAATTTTAGCAATTTGTACTTTGAAATGCGATATACGAGTATGTTTTCCCCAGATTTATTCCACTAATTTTTAGGACATACGATGTACCCTATAAGCCACCGCCAGGGTGTGATTACATATCAGACTACTTTTGATCCAATATATTTTTCCCTCCTAGGGCGGTCAACGTCAGACAACGATGGACGTCATTCTGACCTATTGTCGTTTTTGGAAAAAATGAAATCTTAAATCTATCTGTTCTACACTTGATCTCTCTAATTATATTTGCATGATCTCTCCTTCCGCAGGGCACTGGGGCTAATAACACCTATTTAACATCGTCGGTAAAGAGACATCCGTCCAATTTATGCAAGAGATGTAATGTGTAATTCAACTTTCACTCCGTCCGTGATTTCCAACCTTGCTCTTTTAATTATTTTGAAACTCTATTCAGTTTATCACAAAAAAAATGTTTTAAAAATCATTTCACATAAAAATTTTGCAAATCGCAGGAAATAAATATATCAAGGTCACATTGGTCCCTTGTGGAAGGGAATTAGTTTATTAACACATACCGTAAAATTAGGTGAATAAGTACGTTTTCACCCATTTTCAGTTAATGAATATTTTATATAACATTCAGAAGAAGAACCATAAATACACCTGTGATGAGATTTTCAAGACAATCAGATAAAAATTGGATTCCTTGCCAACTTTTTGACTATCAGATAGACTGAGGGACTGACGATGGAGACGACGCGGTGGGTCTTGAAGGCATCAAAACGCTTCAGCACCAGCCCGGAAGAAAACGGTTTTGCGCCAATGCTTCCGCCGTGAGTCTTTCACTGGAATGCAGTGGGTAAAGTGAAACAAAACGGAGTACATGTTTTAAGGATTCAAAAGCCCTTTGAAATTCTCTCTCAATGCGGATCTCTTCTGGGAGTTTTCGTATTTCAAGGATTCGCTTCACTACTCGTATTTGCGTAGGGGTCTGTGGTGTCTTTTGGAAGCAAAAGTTGGGCCCGGAACGAAAACAACTGAGTATCTCATTACTGTTTACTTATTTACCAAATCATTGTGTACATTTATCATTTCATACTTTTGACTGCATAACTTTAAGATAATATACGCCGGGTGATTTTTATTTTACCTATGATACTCATGAATTTAGTGAAAGACATGAGAGTTAATACTACAATCCTCTAATCTGCATCTACATAACACCCCACAAGCCGTCAAAAGGGCGTGTGGCAGGGGGTGGTAGGTCACCAGCCATCCTATTGCTGTGTACAATGTCCTTAGCTTTGAAAATTATCATTTTTATGAACATGTATATTGTAACAACACCCATGTAACACACTTGTTGAATTAATTTTTAATCAAATTACAATGTTTACATTTTTGACAGACCATTGTGGGGATGTAATATAAGTTAGAAATTCTAATTGCATCATTCAGTGAATATATAGCTGTAGTTGTGTTTTATTTATTTTTCATTTAGCTGTAGAATAATCGACAATACTTATGATTAGTGAAATGGTGAATTTTGCATTTAAAATAAATCAAAATTAGTTTGAGCAATCAATTTCATTGCTAAAATTGTGGCAATGAAACAATGTGCTTTCTACGGAAGAGACTGTAAAATTAACTCTAAAGAAGGGATTAACAAGCTTCCAAAGTTGAAAAATTGAACTAAGTATCTTATTCCCAACAGCCATCCGGTTCTCAGCTCACTTTTTTAGGGAAACTATTGAATAATATATAAGATTCCATTATTAAACGACTGCTTTGGCTCTCATGAGAGCCACAAATTTATCTCATTGGAGTGCCCAAAGGAGTTTTTAAAGTCGCATAAAAGTATATCGGTAATTTATCATCCTCAAATTGTGACTTGTGAACATGCTACACGTGCATTTTTGATCACAGAGGAAAAAGATAGCTGAAAATATTATATTCATGCTCAAGTTCGTACGGCAAAATACTAAATGACGCGATATCCACAGACTAGCTCAAGCCATCCTAAGAGATGAGGTTTTCAAGGAACAACAAAATTGCAATTTAATATCAAATTGTATCAAGTCAATATTACAGTTCGATTAGTGAAGCGATCTTGAGAGATCGATTATTCGAAATCAAAGGCGAAGTGGACAACCCTTGGCACCCGACGCGACCCCGTCTCAACGTCAGCCACCCGCCCGCCTCCCCTGAGCTCATGCCCGCTCCCCCACCACCAGCGGAATCCTGCACTTGAGGGTAGAAAAAAAACGTTAACAGAAAAATATAAACACATATATAGCAGACGTACATACACATAGATATATATACAAAAACACTCTGAACCCTTTCAGAGAGCGATATTAATTTCCGCTCTTTGAAAACGTCTCGATTCTTTTGAACTTTAGATCATCCAATATCTCCACAATTCTCCGCCCCTCCGTATCTTCCTACCACCCCATCCCATCACCCTTATTCCAGTCGTGAGGGCCCACCCCTATCACCCCACCTCCGGAGTCTTCCTTGGGCGTCTTCCTTATCGTTCCGGCACGGACCAAAGAGGGAATGGCGGTGCAAAAGAGGCACAGGGATACAGAGAGAGAGAGGAGGGAGAGATGGAGTCGGAAAACGACAGAGTCGGGGGGGTTTTTAGGAGTTTAAGGAGGCAGGTCTTTCTCGTGAAAGGACGAGGGGAAGGAGAGCGGGGTGAGTAACGCAGGAAATGATCCGCCCGTCACCCCTCCCCCAACCACGCCCCCCACCCCCCCAGTTCTCTCTCTTCCACGCATCCCCTCAGTACTCAGGGGACCCTTGTCCCGTCCTTGGCTCTTTTTACGCCCTCGGGCCGAAACTTATTTCTCGCCCCCTTTGAAAGCGCGGAGGGAAGAGTGGCGGCGGAGGCGTAGGGGAGGGAGGAGGGGCGTTCCAACCCACCTCCGAGACACCACTGCCTGGCTCACTCTTCTCGAGGCGCAACTCACTTCTCCCCTTCACCCGACGGGAAGAGGTGCTCTTGCGAGACGGCTCCGTCCCCGCACGCCCCGGACTTCTCATTCAGGGCTTTGTGCTTAAGCGCGAGGCGATTCTGAAGCGAGTGCTCAAGACTTTCAAGTTCCTCGTGTATAAAGTGCGGTTCTTCTCCATAAATGTGTTTGAATTCAATCCCCTCGGTCATGAAACCCTGGGAATCCGTTAGACCGAACAAATAAATACAATCGTATGAGGCAAATAAATGATGATGCAAATGGAAAAATTCTACCACGGCGATAAAATTACGACAGTAATACTACTGAATGGGTCTGTTTTAAGAATTATCTTTTATTCGCCAAATTCGCACTTACAGCTAAACCTAAAATGATACTATTTTTAATACAAATCAACAACAATTATACAGATGACTGGTTACCTAACAATCCCTGCCACACACCCTCATGGCTATTTGTAGAGTAAGAAGATATACCTAGAAATGTCTACAGCATACAACGATAATGAGAGATTTAAGGGTTGAAAGTGACGGAGAAAGAGTCTGTATCAAATGAAATAGTTCACTGTCCTCGTTTTCAACCCAATATGTTGAAATAAAAAGGTTTGATTATAATTCATGCATTGGATGTTAAATTTATTAAACAAATTGACGGTTCATGAGTTCCAGTTCAAACTTATTTTTATCATTAGTATATCTGGCAGTATCTAAGCATATTAGTTCAGCGATAGGTTTAAGACCTTTCTGCTCTACCCACCATTTACCCTTCTCGTATCCATTAGCAAATATCTACCCATGTCGTCCAGAAGTGCAATCTCTTCCCTTCCTCTTCGCGCCAGCTTAACACTCAACGTTCTGCCACACGCTTCAAAACCCCTATATTTCCTCCTTTTACCTTTGCCTATGCTCCCCGAATTCCTTTGCAAAACTTTCAGAACGTTATGAAACGCTTTTTCGATTTTGTTCTTTTCCATTCCACATATGTTTCATCAGCTCATGGTATGCTTCCCTACCATATACGTCTGATAAGTCTCAAATTCATGAAAATCCTCTTTCGTCGAAGAACAAGTTTTTGAACGAAATGATGTTTCAAACGTTTCCTCGCTCCATGTAAAAATCTTCAAAAATATGTTTTCCGGCTCCCAATTTGGTATACTGTTCATCGATGCCTTCCTTTTTGCCAATTAATCTTTGGGTAGCGCAATTTTTACTCTTATGGATCATTCACTCGATTTTTTTTCTGCTCTACCCTATCCATCTCTGTGTGTTCAAATGCTCTATCAAACTGTTTTATGTTTGAATTTAAGTTCCTTTATTTTGAGAATCCGAAATAGTTTTATTTTCAGTTGATTTATCTCGTTCTTATGTTGAAGATTAACATAAAGTTGAATTAATGATCCCTATTCATGATCCATCCCATTTTATATTTTACTATTATTTTCATCTAGGAAGAAAAATGTAATCTTGGCGGATAATACATATAATCTTTTAAGGGAGGAGGGAGAGCTTTATTATAATTTGAGCCACAATATTGCAATTTAAGAGCGCTGGTGGAATATTCCTCGAAAAGTCTTCCAGCACTCTTTTTTAGCATTTTTTTCCTTGACCGCTCCCCCAGCTAACCACTTGCCCTACCCTCTGCTTTCACCTCTCTCTCCTCCTGGGTCTCGCTCATTGAAGGCTAAATAAGTTCGTTTTGCATGCCTAAGCCATGTCCTCTCCAGCTTCTCACCCTTCTTTTTAATATGCCTACTTTTTACGCGTCCCTTGTCCCATAATATTTTCGACCATTGATCATGCAACCGTGGCTTGAGTTTCGTGTAGGGAAAAAAATACATTTGGAAAGCAAGCTCATATCCAGGGCTTAATTTCTGGGCTGGCTCATTCGTAAATGTAAATAATTTACATCCAACCGGAGAGTGAGTGAAATGAAACTTTTATGTTTGCTCACCGTATTTGTGTGGATGCGTGTTTTCGCTGAGAGGGGAAATTAATTAAATAGAACTCTGTGAAACTAGGAATTCAATCATTTTTTCAGTTCTGAACAAAAATGTTTCATTCTCTAAAAGAAAAAGGAGTGCCCCGTCATCATTCAGCTATCATCGCTTAAGCTGTTGAAAAATGTTTATTGGTTATTTACGTTCAAATGGCGTTACAAATGTTCTCGTGGAAATAAAACAAAAGATAGAGCCATACAAATTCCACTGTCGACGCCGCCATTCATTGTCTCTAACACCAAACAGTATAGGACAAAGTAATTGATTAGAAAATTGGATTAATTCAATTGTATTTTCTACACACTTTTTAAAGTTTGAAGTCTTGAATTTAAATGTTTGCGGCTGGCTTATCCGCTGGTATTAAAAAAATTATTTTGTCGTTCCCATATCTTGGACGACTTGATGATTAAGTTAAGATGCGATATTACTAATACGGTAAAGCCAGAGGGAATGATCAAGCGAGACTGTACCAGTTCATAACGTTAGATTTGATAGCTTTGCGAATCACCTACGTGTGGAGATTTTAATACCGAGGGTGCTTCTAATTACTCATTCAGTTTACTAATTAAGAATAGAGTCCAACACGAGAAAAATGAATACGATTTCATATAATCACAATATATTTCATATGATAGGATAAACGAAATATTCATGAAAACAAGGCCATTTCCGCCAGCAGAAGTTTAATTCTAAGGCACGCTTCAAAGAATAGAAAGTTCTAAATATTTATGAGATATAACTAGAGGAAAACCGGTGGAGGAAGACATATAATGGTTAGGTTTTGGATGAAAACTAGAGTGAACTGCCAAATTTCTTTGCCTCTCCTAGCAAAACCCAACCTTACATTCAACATTATATTACCTTCCTTCCTTCATTCCGTCAAACATGCCTATTCTTTCCATACCCCTTCCTCTCTGACTTTTCCCGTCTCTATCACAAATTTCAACATCCTAGCTCTGATCAAAATTCTCTGCATCTACCTCTTCTATCCCCTTTGTATTTCCACTAAAAACACCCTCCTCACCTCCACCATGTTCAGCAGTCCCACAGTTTGTCTCTCTTCCCATTTATTTCATCTCTTCCATCTTTCAACACACTCACACGTCTTAAAAGTTTCTCCTCTACGCTCCTCCTCCATCTTGCTTCTACGATTATGTTTACAGATGTTAAAAAATCAGGCTCCAAGTTAGTGTTAACGAGTCCATCCTCCCTCGTCTCTGTCATCAATCTCTATTTCTTGTGAAAGATTCTTTGCCTAGTACAATTTTTCTTTTGGTGTCCCTACTACTGTAACCACCTTGGTTTGATACACTTCCAAGCTGTTGATGTTCTAGTCTTATAGTTGTGGTCCTCCAATTTAAACGCCTAACTAGACATTCCTATTTCTCGAAATACATAACCTCTGTTTTGTTTCCATTGATTTACATCCCATATCCATCGCACTGAATTTTTAATGGCCCTAAGCAGTGCCTGTAACCTTTTGGCCTACTGGCATAATATAGTCCAGTCATTCGCCAACCGAACTGATTTTACCTATATTCCACTTATATCTCACTCATGTACAGGTTGCAGATAAGTTTCCTATCCCTCTAATCTACTCATATTTTCTACAATATGTTCTTTACCACAATTCAACTCACTTATCAAACGTCTTTTCTAAATATTCGAAATAAGCGAACACATCCTGATTGTATTCTGTCTCTCTCTATTAGTGACGTCACTGATGCAATGGCATCACGCGTACATCTCCCGTTTCTGCAACCAAATTAATCATCCCCTAATAAGTCATCTACCCTGATTTCCATCCGCTGGTTAATGATTCTGGGAACCACTTTAACTACCCGCGAAATCAAACTTATTGATCTATAATCCCCACTAATGGCTGCCTCTCCTTATTTGGATGGAACTAACTGTAATCTGGCGAAATATTCCGGCCAAATATCTCTCTCCCTCTAAATACCACAAATTAGTCTATAAACACTCTTCAATCCACGTTCTCTTATTCCTTTAAGTAGTTCTGGGGAGAATATTGTCTACCGGCATGATCTTATTTCATTTCTATTTCCATAGTGCCCTAATTTCTCGCCATCACGTATGTTTTGAGCTAAGCCGTCTTCATCTTCGTCATATCCCCTAAAGTTTGCTAACTTAATGTCTTTCTCAAACAATTCCTCTATGTATTCCTTTCATCTTTCTTTAATCTTTGCTGGTTCAATAAATTAATTTTCTCACTTATCTTTGATTGTTTGAACGAACTTTCCCGTGTCACTTTCTGCCCTTCCTGTGCAGCGTACCAATTTCACTTTTCCTCTGTACACTTTCTATACCCTCGCACTGCGTCTTCCGCCATGCTTCTTTCGTCATATTTGATTACTATGATTATCACAGTTTTATTATTTTACTCTTTAAACTTTGCTCACCAATAAATAACTGATCGTAGCACTTTTTCACTGGATATCAAGAGGAAAAGTGCTACGATCAATTATTCATTATGTTCGACTTCCACCACATCACGCCCAAAGCTACTCAATTTGCTTACCAAATTGTGAATTTCATTCTTCTATTCTCTTCTGTCGTCTATTTTCTTAATTATATCATCATTAGCTTATGGTTCCCTTATTCTTTCCATAATATACGCCCTTATAATTCCTTTTGCGGCTTCCGATGTCTCTGTTTTTATATGTCCTCATTTTACTTCTTTTCTACCCGACTTTCTGTTCTCACTCATTGCTTTCTCTACCACCTGCTGATACTCCTTGATTTTTGACGTGATTGATGAATCTGAATTTAAGTCTCCAAACCGTCTTCCTTGTTTTATCTCTTTGATTCGAATGAGTTCATTATTACTACTACATTATGATGGGAATAGGCATTCGCTTTCAGAAAGCTGTCAATCAATTATGCTGTTCCTAAATCTGTGCCTTACCATAACATAATCTTACTGATATTTACTTTCATCCCTGAGCATTTTTTTGCATGCCTACGTCTTTGCGGTGCTTCAATCAATTTTTATTTTTTATGAAACCCAGACTTCTTCTACAGAATTACATTGTTTTCTCATCGCGGGCAGTCCTTTCTCCTAAACCGTAGTTCCCTACCTCACCAAGATTTCTGCCTAAGCCTACCGTAGAGTTTCAATTCCCCATCACTATTAAATGTTTCTTTCCAGTAACCCCCGTAATTATATATATAACAATTTATCGTATACTCTCGCGATTTCTTCCATATTATGATTAATTGTAGGAGGGTGGACTTGAATAATGACCAAAATTCGTGGGTTCGACTTTTACTTCTACTTCTAATATACTTTCCCTTGCTAGCTCTATGCTCGCTTGTCTCTGCTACGCTGATACCTATCCTTTGTTTCAATATTATTGCCACCGATGGCTGGCTCTCTTCTCCTCTGGATATTAGCTTAACAATATCGTTTCAGTAACCTTTTCTATACTTTCATCGCACATCGACAGCCGCAACATATCTTCATTCCCTCCTTTATCTGAGTCAGTTCCTTCCGTCCACTGAAGGTTGTGGCACGACCGGAAATTTCGGAATACGTGTGAGTGTCCTTTTATATGCTTATACCTGTATCTATATTTGTGTTGCCCAACGCCAACTAGCTCCTTTGTATGATTTATTATTCACATCCGCGAGAATTTCGTGGAAAATATTTATTTATTTATATTAACACAGGTTGTTAAAACAGTAGATTGGAAAATATGGAAAAAGGTTTTAAAAAGTAGGACGTTTTGGGGCCTGAACAATCAGTAGAATGATCATTTATAAGTGTGTCTGCGTGTGGTACCTATAAACAAATATATAATTATAAATCCATTCATAAATATTAAATGCTTAGTCAATGTTGGAAAACAAAAAAAAAACTCTTACATTGTTTAGTAGCAGGATATATTTATAGTTAAAACAAAAGTCCGAAGTTGAAAGCAGTTCCACCATGGCAGATTTCTTCAGTATTTACTTTTGAGTGGTCGCTACGTCGGTTATCCCAAAGGAACACAAGTAAAAGTTGAAACTCGTTACCAATGAAGCAGATTTTTTACCTCGTCTCTCGATTTCTGACGCTGGTTGATTCCATTTGGCGTGAAACTGCCCGGGAGATCCTCAGACATCGTTTGACCTCAAAGATAGGAGAGTGAACTGGAGCGATAAATTTAATCCAGTACAGCTTCAACGTAGTTTTAAACGTACGATTGCCAGTCCACGAGGTGGCACAAAAAATATAGTCCGAGACGTGAAAGTCGCGGCCCTAAGTTGAATAAATGCGGGAGAATAAAAATAAATTACCCTCTCTGAGTTTTGACAGTTTTCTTTTTTCGAAAATGCCAATTTTACGTTGCGGAGTGGAGTGGACATAAGCAACATCGCCCTCGAGAACCGCAAATACGTAGGGGAACACTTGGTCCGACGGGAAAGGGAAAGTTTTTTCATTTAATTAGACGGAGATGGGCTCCACAGTTTCAGGGGCTGTGGAGTCGGGTGGGGAGGAGAAAAGTTTTTTGAACGAAGTGCTCGGAATAAGGCGAGGCGCACAGTGTTGGGGGGGGGGGGGAGCTGGAGGGAGGGGCGTAGCCGGCCGACATCACTAGGGACAGAAAGGAATATTGGCTCCCCATGCGAGCGCGTGCGAGTGTATGAATTCAAAATTATCTGTTTCAAAGTCATACCCATAGTACCGGCTATTTTACATTTTTCACCCGGGACATCCATCTGGGATTCCCCGTAAACAAATCGGCAGGTCCGTCTTCTGGGAGTTTCTATCTAGCCTCTGCACTGTGATCTGAGTTTAACGATCTCAGCTTAGATTGACTTATACTAGCCAAAATATGTTATTCTAAATTAAGGTTGTACAACCGGCGTCATGCTGATGATTTTGTAAGGGGGGAGGGATTTTTGGCTAATGAGGCAGAGGGTAGAAAACATTAGACGTACTGGATGGAATGCATGGAGGTAAAAAGTACGCGGAGTTTTCAAAAGGTTTGTCGCGGTGCAGGAGATTTGAGTGTTTACCATGATTTTGGGCTTAGGAGAATTAAGTGTAGTTTGTTTTACCATCAAAATTTGTCGCGGGACAAAACCGAGGACCTATTCGTGGCTCTTGTGACTGTTTCACGTGGATATGGAGAAATATATTTTTCTTTTGATGAGGCAGGAGGTATCTAATTGATAATTTTACTGGGAAAATATCTAAGAAAGACAGAAGGTTGGATTTTTCATGGGGCATGCCAAATCAATATTTACTTAAACCGCTGATAAATCTAATCGGCGAATTGAACTATTCATTCCAATGCAGCAAATAAAAGGAATGAGTTAACGCTATTACTGTGTAGCTATCGTTACTGTAGCCATTTATGTAACACCAAACGCAAATTTATTCCATTGCTAAAATCAAAGTTCAACAAAAATATCTTTCACGGTGAACCTATCTGCTTTATCAATTGATTGTGGAACAAATGAACTTAGCAGTTTCGAAGCGTTCGTGAGCGCCTATAGCTTTTCACAACCTCTACGGAAGTATTCGTAAGCAAAAAAAATTAAGTTCCTTCCACCATGCCATATAGACCTAGTAGGAAGAGGGTGGCAATTTTCGGAGACAGAGGTTGGAAATGTATAAGTGAGGCATAGCTGAAGGTACTTTTTCACGAATAAAGTCCTGCCGACCTTTTTTCAGAAATAATCCTAGGAGACCTACGAGCTCAGTGATCACATTGGCGGCGTATAGCTAGGCAAGATCCCTGTGTCTATTGAAAACATCCATTTGACCGGTTTCCTGCTGCTGAAAAACCGGTTTACAAGTATTTATACGGAGTGGTGTACAGTGTCTTCATGAGTTTCAAGACACTCTTTACTCGGGGAAAATCCTAACTGATAACCGGATAAGATCGAGCTAGATTTTGCTACCATTCAGCAGTAAGTTTACTTTAAAAAAAAGTATATTAGTAAACTAATTAACCAATCCCAACAGCTGGTGTTACCACTGTAAAAAGGGGGGGCAAAAACAAGTGGGCTGATGCTTTTTAATTTAGCCGTCGCACCATTTCCGCCGCTCTAATGTGACCGTATTCCCTAAACGTAGTTGGCTTTCCTTGGCGGGCGCGATTGTGACGTCGAAGTGACCGGTGCCTTTCCCTGTGCCACCTAAAATTAATCAGAAAGATCCGGTACATTAAAAATCACACAGCTTGAGTAGAACTGAGGTTGTTCATATCTATTCGGATTTGAACCCAGGCAATTCGGTCAATAGGGGTATCACCTACCTTCTGGGTTGCCGAGCCCCTTCTAAAGAGGCAAAATATCATGTACTTATTTGAATCCACCCATCGCTATATTTCTATTCATCTAATTAACCCTGAGTGACTTCTCAGGCGTTATAATGTATGCATAGTTCTTATTGAAAATAATTTTTTCCTATTGCATTGTATGCATTCACCCGGAAATAGTAGCTAATCATTTAAGTCAAATCTAGGAAATGTGCGCAGAAGAAATTCGATCTTTGAGGCATCAGAGTTTCATGATCCCTCATCTCGGGAAGAAAAAGACTCGATGTCATATGGCAGAAAGAAATGAGTACTTGTGTTTTTAAGAAATTTTTGTTTAGGATTCATTATTTTCCAACCTATAGTGTATATAAGATAGATATTTAGATACATGGTATTGGTTGCTTTTTTATAGTATATATATTAATTATTATTTATAGAGTATGTAGCAATATTCTCTCTTATCCTCCGAGTAAAATTACAATTTTAAGTTTTTAAATATTTTGGGAGTGAACTTCATTATCGTAACGATGCATTCCTATGGTTTTACTGGCATTATTGTAATGGAATAGGAGTTGTTATTAAATTAATTCCATTTTTCACCATGCGATGGTAGGTAGGTGAAGTCTCAATACTTGAATGTGTACCAGCATATGTAATACACTAGAGCATTATATACCTTGTTTTTATGTTTACGAGATAATCTCGTTTAGACAGTGAAATAATACAAAATTTAATTCAATAATTCCAATATTAGGTCTCAATATGCATTAAGGAAGGCATTGAAAGAATTGAACTTTCCAAAACTTAGATAAATATGTGGGAGCAATAGTCTCATAATCGAAAGTTATTACCTCAAAGAACTACAAAAGTTAATGTAATAAAACTGATTCAACACTTTCCAATTTCATTCTTCGTTAAAACTTTACATTTATACGCATATTTTTTAAAAATTTAAACATATCGCCATAATAAAACAAAAATCATCGAAAATGAGAGAAAAAACTTTCGAATTACTCACTGTTACCTTGCTTCAAATATAATTTCATGGAGTATATCCTTTTAGTATAACCATAAGTATGCTTTGAACTAGATCCTTTTTATTTCCTGTGAGTACAGCAGTAAATTGTAGTCTCGAAATGCACCATAGGAAATCAATATTCGTTTAATGGATTATCCCATGCATTCTATTTTGAGAGAAGACATTCGTTAACTGAAATGTTTATTCGAATGGCATACCGTATTCGGTCCGTGTGCCGGTAATTAAAGAAATTTAGTTGAAAATTTGGGATAATAAACAGAAAAGAACCACAGGGACGGACGAGCACGTCGTATAGGCTTTATGTGGTTTCGGTTAGTACATCGAATTGATTTTTATTTCACCCACAAAACTCCTGTATTTGCTCCGAAACTTATTTCACCAATAATACCCGTTTCGCGTCCGACGAAACGAACTCGCCCCCCCTTCTCTCTCTCTCTCTTCTTCTATCTCCTCTTGCTACATCACAAAACGTGCGAATCCTCGTGTACCAACCAGACTTAAAATAAAGCCGATGGGCTTGAAACGGAATTAGTTAGTCGCTTTGGTGGACATAAGTAGAGAGCTCCTAGTTCGGTCTCAAAACCGCATTAGAGGCGGTGCGATCTCTCCGGACTTGATAAAAGGGACCTACAGATGTGCGGCGCGAAGTTGACCATCAAAAGATTTCTGGGGTCGGTCGGATATCAGGTGGATTGAAAAAGCGGGAATGGGAGTCGGGGGTTGGTTTTTGGGACGGGGCGGGGAGGAGGTGTTGGTGGTGGTGGGAGGGTCGTGGGCGTTGCTGAGGAGACGAGGGAAAAAGGCGAAGAACTGGTGGGTATGAGAGGAAAGGAAAAGAAGAGGTTGGGGGTGGGACGGACGACGACGGAAAGAGAGAGTGAGAGAGGGGCGGAGAACTGATGGTCCGCGCGGAAAACGCCACCTCGGACCCTTCCCAAGGACCCTCAATCTTGACGTCCTGGACCGAATTTGCTACCTAAACTTGGCACAGCACGCGGGTCATTTTCCGCAGAAGGGAAAGTCGACGAGTATGCGCCAATGAGAGGGCGTCCCCAACACCGTAGCCAAGGAGACTAGATATGCAAATGTCCCCGAATGCAGACACTTTTACTTTAAAAAAAAACGAATCCATTTGAATATATTATATCCATCACCATCATAGACCATCTTTATCCGATAATTTACAGCAAAAAGTTAATAAAAACATATTATTTGCGATTTTTTATCATAACTCATGGCATGATCGTTAAGTCCTTCCCTCGCATCGTAATTCTGGCGGAGCCCTTCAGTGCCGTCGCCTGTTCAAGATGTATAATATTTACCACATGCGATAACTGTTACTTGAAGAGAAAGGAAGCTAACCGCATGAGGCATCAAGTTCATTAGAATCGTTGACATCATCTTTACTCATGCAACCTTGAAACAGAAGCATTATTTTAATGCTGCGCCACGTTATGAAGTTATTTCAAGAAACTACGGGAGATGCCGTAACAGTAACTTTCAACTGAGTCATCCGCTAATATGCATTTCAATTCAACAATTTCAGAGTGTAAAAACCTTTCACCTTGACCGGGATCCCGGTCAAGGCGAATGATTTTTACACTCTGGAATTGTTACATCATTATGAAGCTATCCCTATTGTACAGGAACCGGGGGTGGAAAAGAAAGGGATTGCCTCTGCATCGGTCCGCTAGCGGAGGCAGCAGCGGATGAAGCAAGCCTTAATTGTTTAAGAGGGAGGGATCTCTGACATTTTTTTGTTCACATACGAAGAATGATAAAGCTAACTCTTGAATCCTTTTAAGAAATCTTTTTTCTTCAAAGAAAGCTAAGCACCTTGTAGAAAATAACACTTACAACCAATTTAGAGAAAGCAGCGGATCCTGTTGTAGATAATTTTGCGCCAGTGGAACCAAAGGTATACAAAAGTAGTTCGGGCATATAAATAATATATAATTTAAATTTTTAGAGGCCAAAATCTTCCGCAGAAGGGACTATTGACATCCCCTTGGATTCACCACTGAGCTGAGGGGGCGTAGAGCATTCCCTCCGTGCACCTTACAATTGCAGAAAGCTGGATGAAAAAGAGGAGCATTCAATGGTTGGCACCGCTTAAAGACGGTGACACCATGAACAGAGTCGTGTTTACGCACCCTCACTGTCTAAATGCCGCCCTCAGATAAAATACGCCGGATAGCGGTCTTGTTAAGTTGGCGGTTTGAAATTGTGCCAAGTGTCGTGCACACACGTGCGATCATGCGGTGCGAAAGCATCAAGCCGAGATGGAATCACGTGCGATCAATTAACAAGAGCACTCTCCCGAGAAAGCGGATGAACGCTGCGATCACATGACAAAGGAATTGATCGCTTGAAAAACCCCTAAGCTCTGCAACCTCAGCTCGCACCCCTCCCATGGCCACCAATCCCTTTTTGTACCTATGGGTGGAGTTTGGAACATGGTTCGCTTACCCATCTTCGTGTGTGATAAAGAACCCAAACGAAATAATTACCTCATAGCCACCACGCCCTCTGATTCACCCTCATAGTATTCCTTTTTAGCCCTGGGCTGCATATCTGTCGGCACACTTTAGGCTCGAATGGTTTAGCCGGCAACATGGCATTGTGAGTTGGAATGATTTAATATAGCAGGAATATCTTAAAATCGTAATTAAAAATTAACAAATAATATTATACTCTTACTTAGATTTACGGTTAAATTGACTTATTTGGTAGAAGGTGCTACAGAAAATACTTACTCGATTCTACCGCGGAATGCATCATATTTTCTAACGCTCCGGAGTTAGTATATATTCCACCGCCGACCAAATACGGTATTGCTTCAAACTCCATAAATATGTCCCATGAAAGGGGAATGATTAAATATTATAATTAGATGCTTAAAATACCTTGCGCTCTTTTTATTTACGATTTATCAGGAAAATAAGAACGGTTGTAAAGAAAAAATTGCTATAAACTATCCTAAATCCAATACTTAATTCCACCGCTGCATGAATTCCAGCACCCACTCGTTGTAAAGTCATTGCATTGGGTTCGCAGCGTCGTTGTTCTTGCTAAAGAGCCTCCTCCACCTCCGCACCTTGGTAATGGTCCCTACACTACTGATAATAGCACTCCACTAACTATGATATAGAGTTCAACTATGGAAAACCAAACCATTACGGGTGGGATTAAAATGGAAATATTCAGATCGAGTGATAAGCTTTTAATTCAATAAATTTACTGCAGGAACTACGCATTAGCTATTCTCAGACCAGACACGCCATGCATTAGCTAATGGTGTTTTGATAATATTTTAAATTTAAAATTAATTTGCCTGCCTTTCGCACTCCCAGTTACCAATTACCAGTTACAGAAGGAATTCACTTTATGATATTTTTCATCATCTGCATATGGCGTTAACGATGGTAATAGCTAGTTTTTAAACCAAATTTTGATCAAGCATTTAACGACTGAAAGGTTCCTCTCTTATTGAACGAAGCATAGATTTAGGCAAACAGAATATAAAGAATTGAACATTTAAAAAAGACTGATTTACCACGTACCAAATATCAGCTGCCTCTCCTTTAGACACTTCACGTATAGAGCCAGCGAAAAGGGGGAAAGCACACCATCCTCGGATCCATAGTGGTTGCCTGGAAATCGATCAGCGTAAATCTGTGCCAGGGAAAGAAAAAGAAATACTAATAATTTCTCCTAAAAAGTAAAACGTCTTCCAAGAGAATGATTTTGAATGTGAAAAACATAGAATTTTAGCCACATTTTGGCGGGCCAGGTGAATTAATGCCTCTGCAGGTCTCTCTTTAATATTCGACTCTCCCCGCCCAGAAAAATATATCCCTGACTTTGCCCAGGTTAGGTTATTCATCAAAAGGTGACACTAACATCATTATGATCATTATCATAACAAGATACTTACTAGGGCACTGAATGATAATTAGTCAGAAAACAATTCTTAGTCAAATGAAATCTGTCTCTGTAGAGGAACATTTATCATCAAGCGTCTGTTAATTTAATGAGAAGTAGTTAAAGGCTTATTCGAGAATAGATTTCATTTTTACGAGAAAACATCGGAAAAATCTGTAGTGACGGGGTTCTTGTGAACTCATGATGATGTAAACCACTCACTATGCACCTCCTAACAGCGTAATTGATTTACTAAAACGAATATTGAACAAATCATTATATATTTATTGATTAATCCTCCGATGCCTATGCTAATAAATATTCATGAATAACTTAATCCTCAACTTAAATTTCATAAATAGTATAATGTTTTTTAAGATAAAAAACGAGTGGATTAAAATCAGTAGTACAGAAAATGGATAGCTTTCTACGTGGACTCATAATTTAAGCGTACGAAGTTTGTAGTACCATAAAATTACCTGTTGGTAATAATAAAAATAATGATTTTTCCCAATAATCCATAACGCAGTTTATCTTGAATATATTTCAAACAAATAAATCCATTCATTTAGTTCGTGAAATAAATCCATTTTGCAATACTCCAGCATTCAATTCATTGAAAGACTAGAAGAAAAAACATTAAAATTGAAATCAATGAAAATGATGATTATCTCGATTCTGATTCCATTCTGATCCCCTAATAAATTACCGAGTGTGCAGTTAAACTAAAGCTAATTAAAAATTTGAAATGTAGTTATTTGGCGAACTATTATTGATCGTTAGAAAATAAAATGGATGCTCGTGAAATATACCGCGGAGCACAGTAATCTCGAGAACAGACAATGTGTAGGGAGATCAGAATCTGATCGGAGCCGAATCGTCTCTCAACGCATGCATAATAACGAAATTATGGGAGCTAGGGTGAACATGTTTACAACCTTCAAAAAATGGAAATCACTAGATTAGATGAACATGAATGCTTTTGCTTCGACTCGAACTCGCATTCGAGCTTGGGGTTCCTTGTTGAGTGTTAGTCGACGATGGGGTTACTCACGGGACTCGCCAAGGTGGATCACTCATCCAACTCAAAATAGCCTCGGCGTGAAGTTCACTGCCCACATTTCAAGTCGCTTTTTTACATTTCCCTTGTTTTTACGTAGCACTCAAAAAGCATGAACGATTCTTTTATATTTTTTAAGCGTGTGAATTTTCTTTAACGTTCAGCCACTCACCAGCGATCTTTCTCAGCTCGTACGAGTTGTGGCCATGATATATTAATGGCTGTTGCCAATTCGTGCAATAAACTGTAAATATTCTGGTGATTTGGATGCATGGTAACCTGACATCAAGATATGGCTATCTGGATCCCAGTGTCAAAAAGGTTACGAGAATCACCCGAAAGTCAAAAGATTTGGAGGCAACGACATTTATTGTCTTTCATCTATCATGAAAGAACATCGATTGTCTCGTTGGACCTCAACTGATATTCCAAAACTCTCTTCTCACGATTTACCCAATCTACTGCCAAAAATATTCCCCTGGACGTCCAATGGTATCGGCTTCCTCCAACATCTTATATCCTCAGCTTATTGTAGTTCATCCTCGGTTTTCATCTGTAATTTATTCCCCTCGAAGTTTCTTTCATATATGATTATATATATAAGCTATCGCGCCCCAGGATATATACACTTAATAACCTCCTTTTTATTTCAAGTACCCTCCATAGGTTTCCGCCTAAACAAACTCTTTGAAGTACCTACATCTTTTGTTGCCTAGTCTGTCTATCCCCGGAATTTTTTTATCATTCTTTTATTGCACTACATTTCCATCTCATCCAATATTTTTCCTTTGCTGATCTTATACTTCACGTCTCATATCCGTAGAATTAAACGTGCCTATGTTTACCTTACAAATAGTCATTGTAGAATTGAAAATAATAAAATTTTTCGTACAAATATTTGTTCTCTTTTATAAGTAAATAGTGAAATGTCCTCTAGAGGGAATTACACCGTGAATTAATTAGAACGCAACGTTCAGTACCTCATAGGGTAACTGAGGAAGGCGACGGTTTTTTTCCAAACTGGTGAATACTACTAGAGAACTAAGGTTGGAGGTCGCGAATTGCCATGTATTTCACAACTGCGTCCCACGTGGTCAATTGAACGAATGTTAAACTTGACGCAGAGCTGATAGCCCTCCCAGGGGGAATTGGCCATGGGCTAGTGGGCAATAGTTTAGGTCATATATGTTCTATGGACTTTTAATAAATTTCTGCATTCGTCTGGCAGGCAACGGGTCAAAAACACGGAAGGGAAATGAATTAGCATTTAAAAAAATAATTAAATACCATTAGCGGAAGAGTATTTCAAAAGAATTGGTACATTCAAGTGATATAGCTCAGATAAAACATTTAATTTTTTAAATAAACAAAATTTTGCTAATTGAAACGTTAAAAAATTCGATTAGCTTCGATTTTTTTCATTCGATTCATTGGAGCGGACTTTGCTGATCTCCCTCTCATCTCATCGTGTTGGGTAGCCCTTAATCGCTCCGGGGTCCACCATCCTGCCGAGGCATTGCAGTTTGTAGCACGGACAGGAAAAATTAGGATGTAAAGGAAAAATTGATTGGCCAAATAAAAATTATAACACTAAACTACCGTAGTATTAGAAACAAAATGCCACTAAGATAAAATAAGGTAGATAGATTCCAGTACAAATAGATACAAAAACTCATTATTTCCCCGAATAATCAGGAATCATAATATTAAGAAACCAAAGTAATTTTAGAAATATTTAAAAAAATTAATTTACAAGTAAGAACAAAATTAAACATTGCAAAGACATTAGATATATTTTTAGATGCATGTGTGCAGGCCTGTAGGTCAGTTGTTAGTTTGTGTGCTTGCTTGTGTATGGGTTGTAAGGGTTTTTGCATGAATATATACCAGGTTTTGTTTGTGGATTGTATACATATGTGGCTTTTGCATGCGTTCTTTTCTTAATTACGAATGGTGCCCTGACATCCCCCCGCCACACACCCTTGCGGCGGCATGCGGGGTATTAAATAAAGATAAATGTTGATGATTTTTTAAGGTACCCATGTAGAAGCCGATCTTTTTCTGCCGTAATTTGCGAGGAGATCAACTTAAGGCAAGAACGAGCAAAACTCATCTCTGGATCGTTTTTTCTGTTTATTTCACAATGGAAACCTCAAGAGGGAACCACATGCTGCATCTACATGTTCCTCTTCAGTTAATTTAAAGTATCGTATTCATTTCACACTGTTTAGATAGGTTTGAGAATGAAGGATAGTTAAAATAACAGGCAGGGATATGAGGATCAAGTTTGAGTAAGTTTGATGAGGTTAAATTAGAATGAGAAAGGCAGAGCAGGGAACGAGTGAAATATCGAAATATTTATTCAATGTGTGTGAGAAACAGATAAATGTTCAAAGAATGAAAACATCAGAAAGAACTTTAGATAGTGTCTTTATTGGTTATTGCATTTATTTTCAGCGCTTTGACTTTGGAATAGGAGAGTGGGAAGTCACGTCTTCCAAAAATCTGCTACTTTATCCGTCTGGTGAAAAATCAGATTACTATGTACTCCGAAATACCGGAGGTTTAAAAACTAGTAGAGTTTGGCTTTTTGATTGGACTGGCTGCCAAACGACTGCTTAAACATGGAAACCTCTGCGCCTTAAGAACAGCTTAAAAACCACAGTACGCTATATCAAGACATGTATATTTAAGATAACGTTGGAGTGAATTTGCAGGTACTTTTACAGAGAGCTCAATGCTCGAAGATTTTCGAGTATTGGTCTGAAACAGTTCATGGAAATGCATTATCTCATTGACATAACGTCTTTTTCTTGGAAATGTATAATTATTTTGAAAAAAAACATGTTTTGATCCTTAATAATATCTTTTGGGCAATAATCGGATTCCAAGAAATCCTTCTTTGCTAACCTTGGAGTTATTCTCTGGGAGCAAAATGTTAGGATTCCGCAATGTAAAAATCGTTAAGTCGGATCCCTCTATGTCCAGCCGAGTACTTCAGACAGTTAAGATACGGTCCAAGACATAGTTTATTTCAAAAAATGAAGGGTGGGCATATCAAAAAAACAAATATCAACAGGTAAAATGCGAGCCAAATTTACGTGCGCGTGCTTTTTTGCATAATTTCATTTAAACAGTCTATCGTCCACTCGAAGAACCAGTATCGATGTGAAGAACCTTTCCATTGTTTTGAAAAGTATTTTCAAAATGCTCACATATCCCATGTGGGGATATAAATATATGCAGATGTACAGTAGTGCGGCCATTTCGTCTTACCTCGCCCAAGGAAAAAGCCGAAAATCTCATGAAAACAGGACGAAGTTTTTTATGCCCCTACCCCGAAATCAATACTACTTTCCAAAACGTTTTTATTTCTCCTCACAATTTTCCGCAGTAAGTTATCTATTTTCGCATAAAAGTATCTGGTGCGGAGAGGCCATGCAACTGAGTGAAAGCGGCATACTTCCACACCAGTCATTACTAGGTCATTTCATACATTATCAATCATTGCACCCTAGCAATATTTTCAACGGACGATTTTTCCACTTACTAGATACCAATTCCTTTTCTTCCCTTTTTCCTGCTGCTGCTACTCACACTCCCGTTCATATAAACGGTTAGTCGTCACCGGGTCATTCTCTTTTAAGAGACCGGCAACCCTTTCACCTTCCCTCATTCCTCGCCGAAGGTCCGCTTTCGACGAACCCACCGTTCGTGCATGGTCAGATTAGTGAAACAAACCAATATCATCGCAGTACTAATTGCTGAATGAAGTTAACCCTAATCAAGATGGGACGGTTTTTGTCCACTAATGCCGCTGCTTTCCATTTAAGCGAGGAGACCCCCTTGTTCCAATTCCTCTTAATCAACTTGTCCCTGGCTTTTTCCCAGGAGAGCCCCAGGATTTCAACCAATGACCTCGGTTTCCTTCTGGCCTCCCCTCTCTCCAGTGTCCCTTCAGCAGTACCTTGAGGGTTTCATCTATATTCATTTAAATACCATCGTGTCTTAGGTCAAGAAAGACCCACTTCACATAACGTCATGATCAGACGAGATGAGAAGAGTGACGTCATTTGCCTACGCAATACTGACGCATTGACGCCCACGATGTCGCATTCCTATTGTCCCCCTTTCTATTCGTCGAAGGATTCAGCGCGTTAAGGAAAGGGACCATCTATAAAGGACATCCTTTCCATACCGAGTTCCGGATATGCAAAGCCGAAATGAGACAATTTTATAGCCTGATTTTCGTTGATATGCTGCATAAAAGATTATGCTTGCATCAATCAAATAATTGGGATAGCAATCTCTTTAAAATCAACATGATCCGCAAGAGTAAAATCGAACGCCATTCCTAATTCCGGAGCTAAGATCACCAAAACTTCGTTCGTATCAAAACTAAGTTCGTATCTAGGAAATTTTTTTGCTCTGAAAGACTAAGAACTGAATCCGCAATAAAATATTGCTCGGGAGAGAGAGACATGGAACAATTTAAAAAAAAGCGTGTCATAATTTTATACTCGACATTTAAAAATGAAACTGGCCTGAAAATCCTTTAAGCTCTTTGGTGCTCTAATCTATGGCGCCAACGTTATGCGCGATAACCGTTGCAATTCTACCAAACGTCCATCGCGTAAAAGTTGACTAAAGATCCCGAGAAAAATCTCTCGTAAAACCGCCCAAAACGTTACATAAAATTCAAATGGGAGGCCGTCCGAGCCAGGCGCTTTCCCTTTAGGAGCGTTCTTTATTACGACAGCCAGCTCCTCTACTTCAATTTCTCTTCCCTCCCATTCCCTGTCCTCTGTGAGAATGGAGAGTGCTTGCAGTCCGTGTTTGGCGGGGGGAGGGAGGTCTTCTTCAGTCCACCTTCCGTATCTCGAGAAGCGATCAGCTTAGCGCTCTTATGCCTGCTCTGTCATTCCCTCGATCGCGTCTCCCCTTCCCCCGGGGGGAGCGGAAAAACACATTCCGTTCGCCTCGCTAAGCGAATGTTTTTCGCTTTCATTCCCAGGCTAAAATCCTTCCCACTTTACTATGCTTCGTTTTGCCACTCACTCGGAGGATTGTACTCCATTTCCCTCACCAAAATAATGCTTTCAAATATGTACATTTGCTCATTACAATCAGGTGGTCAATCTTGTGCAGTAAGTTTCTTCAAAGACTCGCGATAGGAGTGTAGGGTATCGTTCTCTCTCTTCTGTCTGCTAATACTGTGTATACTTCTGTAAAATACGTCCGATTTAGGGTTGGAGCCCCTATTCCCACCACTCGGAGCAGTTCAGCCAGGCTGATTTCCTTTCCACGAGACCCTCTACTTCCCATTTTAATCGCTCTGACCTCCAGTATGACGACATCCAAGCTCCATTTCCTCGGCGGCTTAGGACGGACCGTGACTATCAAATATTTAAATGGGAATCCCTTTCATTGTCGTCATTTCTTATCGTTATTTTTAAGCGTTTCTGATACGAAGAAAAAACCTACGTCCTTCCCAAATGTCCGATTCTCGGTACTTGGTACTCCCCCTGACATCTAAAACAAATAAAGGAATTAGAATGCTCGTAAAACGTTTTCTCTTTCCTTGGAATCAACAGTGCCGGACTGTGCGTGCATGAATATGCTGGTGAAATTGCCAAAATCTACCAGAAAGGATTCGACGCGACTCGTGTCAGCGTATTCCGCGAATATCATTCCCTCGCCGTAATAGAAACGCAGCGCTTCTCTCCTGTTTGTCAAAGTTATTTACTTCGCAAGATTGTACAGAAATCCATGTCATGTTTCAATCCACATCGCCTCCTGTAGCAATTCTATTTCCTCTGATCAATGATCCAAAAAGGATTACAGGAATATAGTTTAACTAGGTACCGCATATTTCCGCAATACTCAAAAGCTGAGTAGCTTTTTCATGCAACACAAACCTTACCCAATCAAAAAATGAAATCCATTTTGGTTCTTAATACAGGTATAATTAGGCAATCAAAGGTAAAAATCCACATAATTAACCAAAATGTGTCATGCAATGACTAGTCTTGATCACTTATTGAATTGCACCTTTCCTGGAGCTGGAACGCTGCCAATGTCTCTTGGGAGCACAACGCAAACCTCTCCATTTTCCTTATGCTGGTCTGGGGGCTTATTCTTATCGTCACTATCCCGTAAAGATTCAGGTAAGTATTCTTACTTTAAACCAAAATCCCTGAATATGGAGACGTCAAGTCAACAGCCCCAGATGTAGCCCAAGCTGAAGGGATATGTCCAAAAAAAAACTGAATGTTATCCAATATTGAATCAGTGGCTTCCCGGCGAACGTGGCGTCGATCGCCGAGGAAACCTGTATTGTATTTGACACATGACAACTATATGAAAGGTACTGAAAATCGTTATTAACATATATTTTTATGCAACAGCACTGGTAATGTATTGATTAAAGAAATAGACAATAACAAATCTGAAGTCACTCGTTGCCATCAGTTTGATTGTTCTAATGAACCCAGTAATTGAGAGCACGGGTTTTCTCTTGTAAGGTAAACCACTCATACTCGGATGACTTCATTAGACCAAAGCAAAATTTTATATTTTGCTTCCACATTTTCTACTTTAATTTCATTGATACTTGACCAATATGATGATTAAAATGAATATGCAGATTGGAGAACAGAAATTAAATAGGAATTACATCTGGCCATGTGAATAAAAAAGTAAGAAGGAGCGTTGAAGGTATTACCTCGGTAATACTTGTTTTCATAGTAGAGGAAGATGGGAGGTTTATTGGGATATAATAGTGAAAAAAGGTGGACAGAAGAGATATTAATAGTTATATCTTTTCGGAACAATGGGAAAGATAACAATGCTAAGGATCAGAAGTGGTGGAAGAAAAAGGAACTGATTTTTACATGCAATGAAAAGAATTAGACAGTTTGTGGAACTGAAGAACGAAAGAGTCCGAGCGGAAGACTACTTGTTTTATGCATTGTTTCATTAATGCAGTGATTTGGTTCTTGAGAAAACCGTGTTGCTAATCCATTTCAGTTTCCATTCAATCTCCGATCGATTGGTGACTTAACTACAGGGTTCGTCCGGAAAATAAGTGTACTGACTCCTGGGCTGGGCGCGCCGCTCCAGGCGCGCCCAGCACCGCTCTGACGGGCTGCGATTGGAGGGGGGTATGTTGGCAAGCGACGCTGAAAAAGGCAGTCGGCTCTGAGCTGTGGTGTAGTGAGGAGCTCTGTTAACGCGAACCTCCACGCTCGACCCACGTCACGGAACGCGATGCCGAAGTTTTTGGAGCAGCGTTATTCCATCAAATTTGCGGTAAAGCTTGGGAAATCGTCTACCGAAACTGTCGGTATGATTAACCAGGCTCACGGGGAGTCAGCCATGTCCAGAAACATGATCTTTCGGTGGCACAAGATGTTCGTGGAGGGCAGAGAAGACGTCGACGACGAGTCTTCGAGAGGTTCCCGATGATGCCTTCGCGGGAGCGTTCCAGGAATGGGAACGCCGCTGGAACAAGTGTATCGACTCACAAGGGTCCTATTTTGAGGAATATTAGCTTAAGATATGTAAAAGTGTAATAAATTTTTTTTCCTGAGCTCAGTACACTTTTTTCCGGACGAACCCTGTATAAATCGCTGTAGTAGTCTACCGCCTTATATAGGTTTTTTATGTACCCTCGTAATACACGCCACTGTACTCGTATGCCCAAAGTAAGATGGCACAATTATCCTTAAATCGCACACTAATTATCACAGTAACTCACTCTATAGCTCAAAATACTTTCAACTGCCCTTCATTCCAACCAAATTACCAATTATTTTCTCCTCTATGCCTCACTTTCTCGACATTCTCCCCTCCAATAATGTCGTCAGAATCTCATTATCAATCAGAATTCCATGTAATAAATTATCTCCCTTGAATCTTTTCCAAAAATATGCTCTCTACCCATACACTGCCTTTGTATTCCTTAATTTAATTTTTTCAATTTTTCTCCACACCATCTTCAAGGGCAATCAACGCTTACTCGTTTCTTTTAATGACCAAGTTTCCGAGCCATACAAAACTATATTCTCCATATTAACTTGTTCACTAGTAGTTCACTAGTTAACTTTATGTTTATGCCTTAAGACCCTGCCTTTAACTCCCGTCTCTTCGCAAACACTTGTACAGTCTAAGAATTATAGATTCCGGATAAGCCATCTGGCAATTTACCTGCTCCTACTTTTGAAAAATGTTCATTAATTTTGTCCAGTTTACTTTGTCAAATGCTCTCTCTTTAAACTCACGAGGCATACAAATATATCCTTGTTGCCGTGTAATGTTTCCTTTAATTACTCAACTTATTATTGGTGTGTCACCACGTGTGCCTATCCCATTTCTATACCTTAACTGATGTTCTTCTAAGTACTCATTTGCTCTCTTTTCTATTCTTTTGTTGATGATCCTAAGAGGTACCTTTGCAGTATGTAAATAAGCACTTATTGCCATTAATTCGTCAAATCCTCCTGATTTCCCCCGTTTTTGGATAACTATCAATATTGTGATAGTAAAATATTTCGGCCAAATTGCCCCCTCCTAAATAATGCGAAGGAGTCTTTTAAAATTCTTTTTTCCTAGTTATCTTAAATTTATAAATAGTTCCTCAAGGATGTTTTCATTACCATAAGCTTTATTTGGTAGTGCCTTTATCTATCTCGGTGTCAAATATTTCTGCACCTAAGTTGTCTTTATCAACATCATTTTCCTTTTCTATTTATAAACCCGCTAACTTCTAGTTTTTTATTGCAATGTACCTCTATGTAAGTATTTTCATGCTGTCAGACCCTATTTTTCTTCAATTAATATTTTATCCGCTGCATCTCTATTTGTGTAAATGGAATTTCCTTTATTAATGCCCGACAGTTTCTTTACATTTCTGAATTATGCACGGGTACATATCGATTTCCTGTTTAAACTCGGCGTATCCTTGCACTGATGCTTTGACCTTGGCAAATTACCCTTTTATTTTGTTGTCTAAGTTTAACCTTTAGCTTTTGAAACTTTTTCTTCCTAATTCTGAGTTCACATTCTTCTGTATCTTTAGTGCCTCAATTCTAATTTTCTGTAATCCTTTAAGCCTGTAAAGTTTAATAATCATTTTTCTGTCTCTCGTTTCGATTTTTTTCTAAGTTAATTTCTTTAATTCTTATTTGAGGTGTTCACATCTTTATACCTTTATTCTCCCTCATAATTTTACTGACTGCTTCCTGGTACTCTTTCCTCTCGGTCCCAGTTGTCTCGTACATTCCATTTCCTACCGTGTTCTCTTAAATTACATTACGCACTATGAGGAGTATATTGTGATGCGAATTTCATCTCCACATGGAAAGCAAAGTCAGTTGATGACACTATTACAAAGTCTGTGCTTAACTACTATATAATTTGACTCGTACCTTCCTGTGTCTCCCGGAATTTCTCCTGAGTACCTACATTTATTATGGTGTTTATAAGTCAATTATGTATTAATTATAATTAAAATTTTTACATTATGTCTCTGCCAAGCCTTATAGTATTCTTCCTTCGGTCCTTCCATTCTCTTAAAGCGCAGTCGCCAACCTCACTCCCGTCTCTTCTTCCCTTCTAGCGCATTTCTGCCCTCCATCACGATCAGGCGTTTTCATCCAAGTACGTTCGCAATAATTTCGTTAACCGCATTGCAAACACCCTCTATTTCTTCCTATATATGTCTACATAATACCCCTTAAGCCGCCGCAAGGGCGTGTGATGGGGGGTGTTAGGTCACCACCAAAAGAAAAATGTAACCGCTTGCAAAACCAACAATTTTAATGGAAACGCCCACCTACAGAGACGTATCTATCCATTTCCTTCTCAACACACACGCATGCAAATATACTAACCATCAACCAACATGCACATGTGCTTACACATTTATTAAAAATCTCTCCAATAACGTGTAAATTAGAATTGAAAAGTGAGAAGGGGAAACCCTACCTATCTATGACTACTTGGCTTATAAACCTATATTCCCTCTAAATCAATCGGGTCTGCTCCTATTTATACTAATAACAATCTGTAACTCTCATGTTCCACGCTGAATCCACTTCCACCTTAGCTTCTTACTCAGTACTATCGCTAATATACCATGACTCTCCGCCCCCCTTGAATTTTATGCCAATAGTCCCCACTATGTTTCCACCTCACTTCAAGCAAGCTCAGCATGACGCTATTTCCTCTCTCCATGTATCGCTTGATGTTTTCCGAATTTCCTGTTCTTAGTATCGTCCTGACGTTCCATGTCCCTATTTTCACGGTGACGTTCCTCGTCTGTCTTCCTTTCCGCTGCCATAAGATCGGATGTGCAAGGATTTGTTGTGAAAGCGACCATGAACGCCTGCCTTCCGTCCGCTGCTGAACACGATATTCGGTGGAGATCCAAAGTTGCCAGTATGAATTTGATCATTGTTCCCTCCAGTGCAGCTCCATGGGTCATGATATTCTAGCATGTAAAGGTTTTAGCTCAGTAGGTTGACTTGGATTAAAGAAAACTACACAATTCAGAGCGGATAAAAGCCTTCCCAAACATCTCTCAAGATGCCGCAGACAACCAGCCCTCACAGGACACTGGTACCCCGTTTTAACATTCATTTCGAATTTCATTTTTTGCCTTTGACGATTTATTTGTAAATTGAAATATCCATCTTTATAGTCAATCTGAACTTATCGGAGATGTGTTCGTAACTGTCATTTTGCGAGTTCTATGCATTAGGTTGTTTATGATACTGAGTATTCTGTATACTGAGGTATACTGTTCATGATACTGAGATCTTTTTATTACTTGATGCGGCGTTTTGTTAATAGAAATGTTCAACTTAATCAACAGTTTCAGAACCTCAAAAGAAAAAATTCACTGATCGTCGAATTCAATTTTCTCTTTGTATGCAAACACATTATGAAGTTCAGCATGACGAAAGGGAAATGGAGGAAATTAAGGAAAAACAGCTATAAATATCTCAGACGGGAGAAATATTAATTTCAGTCTATGAAAAATTTATTTAGTATTTTCTATGACGTTAGCACGAAGGTCAACGGGAGAGTAGTTAAGTTTGGAAATATTCGGAACATATTTTCCAATTGTGTTCCTACTTGGCATTTTAGCTTTGAGTGATTGATAATAGAACTACGTTATTACTCGGTTGAATCCCATCGAAAAATCGTAAATGATTTCAAAAGTGAAGACAGCCATAATTTTTGCGATAAAGTGAGCTGACAAAGAAAATATATTACATCGTTTGCTCTACGTTTAACTCTTAAGTTTAATTGGTGAATTTAAATGTGTACCAACTCTAAAGAATAATAGCTGATTATTAATATTTTTCGTTGATTTTCAAACTTATTGAGCTCTTGTTGAATGACGTAGTAATACAAATGAGTGAGCATCTTATTTTAAAATTGAAATACACGAATCATTAATCTCATCCGCTCGAGTTTTGCGGGTCAAAGCTAATTTGGCATATTGGAATGTGTTCTTACACTTAGGTTTATCAAAGCGTAGGTTGTTATTACTGTCCTACACTCGTCTCGAAAATCTTAAAATAACTAAAATTATCAACGTCTATTGTGATGGGTGCATACGCATAGCCCAGGTTTTCCTCTTTGGTAAACTTGAATTTCATAATGAATTTATTCATATACAGATCAAGAAGATTCCAATGACGTGATGTGAATAGTTTAAGAAAAATATGAATAAATAATGATTCATTAAACATTCTGGGAATTTTTACCTTATGAAACTATGCTTCCCTAATGCTTCCCTAATTTACCCTAATGCTTCCTTAGGCTAACAACAGATCATAATATATTATATCCATGTCTATTGGAATATGTCACCCGTTATACTGTATCGATTATGCTTTCCTAAATCCTGATATTATTAATTTTTCGCTTGTTGGTGCTGCTTTCTCAGTATTTATCTTCTGAATACTTTATAAATGTCTCAAAGTACCTCCATATGGTTATTTATCCCTAACAGTTTTGATTAAATGATTTCCTATTTTCATTCCTCAAGTTTATTTGCCGATATAATTATCAATTTTAAGTAATAATTTTTAGGTGTGTACGTATATATATGTATGCTCCACTTACGTAATCATGAGACACCTTGATAATCAGAAGTACTAATGAAAATTCAGCACGGTTTCCAAAGAGGTAGCTCCTGCGAGACACAACTTGCGCTTTTTGTACATGATATTCTTGTTTCGGGATGGATCAATGCTCCAGTGGACGCGATTTTTCTAGATTTTAAGAAGGCCTTCGACAAAGGACCTCATAGTACACTACTCGCAAATCTAGAAGCAATGGATAAAAGATATGGCATAGATAAAAGTATCCGGGGTTGGATTAAAGACATTTTGAATGGTCGGATACAAAGAGTAGTGATAGATAGAGTAAGATCAAATGCAGTAGAAGTTACTTCAGGTGTTCCCCAGAGAGGTGCTATCGAACTTCTTTTATTCCTACGAATACGACTGTGACAATCCAATATTCAAGCAAAGACAAAGCATTTGACCCCCATTTTGGAATTTTCAACTAAATTGCCTTCTCTTTTCATAACATTTCCCTTTTAAGGGAAAACAAGGTGAAAAGCAAGAGGAAAATGGAAAACACACACTCGGTCATTTGGGTCTCTTTGGGAACCAGTGATCCTCGTGCACCTCAATCACACACAAACAATGCAAGCATGACAATGTCCTTTCTTTTTCGTTATGTATTCTCTGGGTGATTGGGGGGTAACTGGCATAGGAAAAATCCTTGTTAACACCAAGAAAGTGAGCACGTGTGGTTCACAAATGCCCCTGTATCCGAACACGCCATAGTGAATGAGTGAATAAGCGAAAAATTGTGTCCATCCATTTTATAATTTTGCATTCATCTGTGTGATTGACCGATCACTGGCATTGGAGGAACCCCTGTAAACCCTGTGCGAGTGAGTGAGTACGATTCACAAAGGTCTAACACACCCGAGTGATTCAGTGACTGCGAAAGTGAACTTGAGTCCTTTCTTTTTGATTTTTTAATTTTGTTTTCAATTAATTGTCATTCTTGTGTGGGATCAATGGGTCCCTGGCATAGGAGATATCCTTGCAAACCCTGAGTGTCTGTGTGAATGCGACTGTTATTCCTTAACCCACCCTAGTGATCTAGTGGTTGTGAGTCTGTTTCCTTAATTTAATTTTGCATCATTTGTGTGTGATTGAGGTACACGAGGTTCACTGTTTCCCAAATACACTTAAGTGTTTCTCGAGTGTGTGTTTACCATTGTCCCCTAACCTGTCATCTTATTTTTAACCACCCCCTTAAACAAACCCAGTGCCAATCATGTTTAATGTATCGGCATTTTTGTTTTCCATTGTTTCATGACCGCAGGTACGTTTATTTTAAGTTTACATTTCCCTTTTTTTACTGTTCAATTGGTCTGTTCAACCTTGGTCATCATGAACTCAGTACTTTAGTGAATAGCTCTCCCTTGTATGCAGTTTCTTAGCCACCAATTGATTTGGTAAAATAATATTTCGTATTTTCTCTTAAAAATTAAGTTCGATTTTAGCAATAGGATTAAGCCTCTACCGAGACATTACGCATTCTACCACCCTAATGTGTCCCACTTTCAGTCACTTCTACCTTGAAATCACCTTTGCCGTTCCCAGCCTACTATTTATTGATTTCTATCGTACTGAAAATATATATTGCCCAAAAAATCTGCTCTTGAAGCTTTCAAAGGTTATTTTCACCTGATATTTCGTTAAACACACTAACTTATTCCAATGCTCATTGCCTAGTGTTAACAAAGAGGGGGAAGTGTAGTATGATCTCAGCAATGAATTCTCACAAATACTACCCCTTGGATATTAATGGTGTCAATGCTAAATTAGAGTCCAATAGTTCGTAAATCAATGAAAATTTCAGCCATTTTATACGCTGAAACACATTGACTTCTATGATATTTTTTAGCTTACTTTTTTTATAAACGCGTAACCTCACACAGATTAAGCTTTTCAACATTTTTCCTCTCATCAGAACTTTATAATTTACATGAAGTGTTTGTGCTGTATCATACAGATACGTAAATAGTAAAAAGATAATATAAGGAAAATAGTAAAAAATTGATTGATGTATAGAAAACCTCAGGGTAGTTATAAGAAAATTAAAAACAAAAGGTTTGCAAACTATAAGAAATAACATATCAATGAGAATCAAACATAACATAGAAATTCATTTTATTAGAGATATTTTACGTAGAAAAGAATGAGCATGATGTAACACTGATTATTATATAACAGCCGTGATGCATTATTTTTACCATGCAAAACTAAACTCTTTTTTTGCGTTCATGTGTTTATGTGGTTTAGACCTGTAGATATTTTTTTGCTGAACATTTTTCTACCCGCAGGCGTTTTAATGTTTGCTTTGCACTTACAGCCAAGATTTAAATTTTTTTTTTCATTCGAATCGTCGTATAAAAGGATATAATTTATAAATTATTCTATTGTACCAAAGGCACTCGGTTAAATTAGGAGTCCAAACGGATTATTTACCACATTTGTAACATTCCAAAATTTTTGCAAATCAGTTAATAATCAGTAGTACATTTTCACCGAAAATTGCTCCAAAATTACATTTTACGTGGCGAACGTGGGAATGTTAAATTCAGATAGAACTATTGTTATAAAGTAAAATATACAACCTTTATCAAATGCTATTTAGATGCACATTAAAACCAAATACCAATGTGTGAATCATATAGTACCTGATATTTGAATGTTGGATATTTTGATGAATGATGCGTGTGCCAAATATGCATACAGAACTACCTACCGACACTTAATACGGCCATAATATTCTTCATTAAAATTTTACCAAATGATAGAAGAAAGGGTTTCAAAGAGCCAATGTGGCCATAACCGTTTGGTAAGTAGGCGATGATGATAACTACCAGTTCCTAAGACATTTGACACGGGAAAACGACATTTAATATTTTATATAATAAACATAAACGACAGTTATTATTCCCTATATTATACACGAATACCTTTTCCCCGTATTAATACACCCTATACTCACTGATATAAAGAGCCCTTAAATTTTGTCAACCGTTTCTTTTCCATGATTATTCATTCTTATTGGAAGATTATCAAATTTTAGGGCATATAACATTCACTTCCTTCGGCAGTGGAGTATATTTTAGAAAATCAGAGTTTTTAATGCCAAAAAAGTCTTGTTTATTTCATTTCATTTATACATTTTTTGATACTCATGTTAGTAGTGAATTTAATTGTGAACTGCAATTTGCAGCATACCTCTGTCTATTCTACGACTTAACATAAAAAATTTCTCCTTCCTTTGAGGAAATAACATAAAGAAATTACCAGTATTCATACATGGATATTTTTAGCTTAACGATTCCATCAACTTTTGCAAAATCTTTTTAGCACGGAATAATGTGAAATTCCTGAAGCTTACGATATATTTTCATATCATCACCAAAATGAAAATTATTATCAAGTCAATTAAATCTCACTTATTCGCGACCAATAATTTTAAAAGCTCTATTTCATGAATTTTTTGCCTCGGGTTGAACTTTATGGAATTAACACGGCAAATTGAAATGAAATAAGTAACTTTGTAATTCCACCCACACAAGGAGTTTGTTCGGAATGACACCTTTTATGTTAAAAAATTTAAAGTATTAGCTTTCATTAGATGATTAGCGAAGATTCATAATTAACCTTATTTAATTGTGAGAGGCTTCGTTTATTTACCCTTCACGAGTTTGCACTGAAAATACATATACGATGAAGACGGAATAAATTGTGTTCCCGAAAGATTTTGGTTAAAATTAAATGCTGACGAGATATCCTCATCATATTCTAAGTCATTTGTATAATCGGACTAAAGAGGGACCGATATTTGATATTGGTTGATGCTAACATCGAGAAAATTGAGCAAATTTTGATTTCATCGTATATGACTTCCATTCTTTCATTGGAGAAGTTAAATAAAAAACATAAACATTTTCCGGCTCAAAATCTAAATAATCTCTGTACAGAACGATAATAAGAGAAGGTATTATTCATCAGTATTTGTTTAAGCATAGAATTCTCGAAATATTTCATTAAATGGTAGGTTAACAAGGGTGACGGGGAATAATTGCGAGACCAGCAACCTGGTGGATAAATTTTCCCATCAAGGAAATTAAATAGTCTTAAACTACTCAGGTTTTAAAATATTTTCTATCTCTGTTGTGAGTAAGGGGAATTTATTTCATATTTACTTTTACAATGATATGAGCTCATAGTATCAGTCGCTCTGCCAGTTGGGATAAAGATCCACCGTTTTCAGGAAAACTTTGTAGGACACTATTTTGGGGCATTTTCTCCTGAAGGATCCGATAGATTTTTCTTGAATTTTTCACTCTCGGCTCAGCGGAGAATGAAGTCAGTTCCCAGCAACGGTCGTTGAGTATTCGAAGGAAATAAGGGTTTTGGCGGAGTGGAGATCCAAGGAGAATGGATGGTTCATTGATATTTGGGCGAACTAAGACCCTTGACGTTATTTGGTTACTCTTGTGGAAACTCGCTATATCCCTGAAAAGATAAAAAAATTTGGGATGAATTTTAATTCATGCCTCACATTAAAATGCCGGGTCGGCCTTAACAGAACTACAAATATAACACATTTGGTCCTTTTTTTCCTTGTAAAATTGCCCAACTACGATACGATTTCTTTTATTTATCTATAAAATCATTATATAAAAGACGAAGAATTTTTTGTAACCGAGCGCAAATATAAGTAAACATTTCCTTTTTGAAAATAAAACGATTTACTTTTTATTATTTTTGGTTTTTGGTGCTATTTTTGGCCTCAATTTATGCTTTCAAAGCTTCGATTTAGGGTATAGTCAATTGAACCAGGTATTTTCCGTGAAAATGGATTATGGGATTATGTTTCAGTGCTTTTGACAGAAATTCCACTTCCTCCCCACGGTTTGGAAGCTCAAGAAAGTTTTGGAAATAAAACGATAATTAAATAAAAAATTTCAAGCTATTGCTGATTATATCCTCAGTAGAAATGAGGAAAGTTTTAGTCATTCAAGAACTACTCAATTCTTAGAAAAATATCCCGAAAAATATATATTGAAGAAATATTTATCTCTGCCTTCCGAAAATATTTATCCTACTCTTCAGCTGATGATTTTCAAAGTTTAACAACTCTTCCTATAACGGCAGAGATTCAATTAATTGGCAATTAATAAAGAGCCAAACACATTTTTACTATTTATTCTGATAATGACTTTATATGTAGAGACCCGGGTCATTTGAAAAGCATTTTATGTGGAAACACCTAATGCCTTTTTTCTACCTTGCTAAAATCTGCATTTTGAAATATGTTAAGTGAGAATGACGAACAGTTGAAAATTACTAAGTGCTATTGGAGTGGAGGAGACCAGCAACTTTAGGTAGCAGACGAATTGTGACCAGGGCAGAACAGCAGGATCTTCTATAGTGGAATATGTCAAGGTGTTCATTTCTTTAATTTATATTCTACAAGCAAAGAAATATCTCCAGTAGATCAAGAGGAACACGGGTGAAAGTTCATTCCAGTGACTCGTTAAATGGATATTTCAAAAAATGGTAGTTTCCGGGATAGTCGGAAAGTAGCATAGACGATTGAAAAAATATTTGACTGAATGTATAATTAGATGTACTAGCTGTTAATTCTATCGTCAGATGGTATTACCTCTGAAAATAAAACCATATGTTTAGATAAATAATTCAGAAAAACAAAGAAGAGTAACAGTGAAAAGAAAATTAGATGATCAGATTAAGATAAGCTACGTATTTGTAGCATTGATAAATACTTTCATACATTTACAGAGCAATCTGAGTAATTTATTTTCATGATGCGCACCCATTGTTAAAATTTTTTTTGAATTGTGGAAGGGAAAATGCAGTTAAATGAAGAAATGATTTTCATAATTCATATTTTAGGATGACTAAATAATACCCGCAGAAAATAAAGGGCATTAGAAGAGTGTGCTAATAGGTTTATAGCAAGTTCTGAATGGATAGCAATATGAAACATTTTGTACATTACGGGATGCATAACTGTAGGCAAAGGGAGAAACAGCGAGTCCACGTGAAACTAAGAAAAATTGAAAAAATTATATTGTTTTGCAATATAGTAGATGAATTTTCATAAAGGAAAATGATGCATCAAATAAGAAAGAGAGATAAAACACGTGGTAGTAAGTTTGCTTGGGTAAATTACAACGAGAATGAACATTCGGTTTCCATAAAACCAGACATCTAAATAAGGAAACGGTTGCGAAAGACTCAAATCTTATTGCGTATGGATTCCTACGATTATTAAGAAACTCTGCTGGCAGAATAAACGAAGAAAAGAAAATTGGTGCGGGAGAGAGACTCAAGTAGAAAAGTGATCATGTGAAAGGATAAAGGCAGTAACGCAAAAATCGAGCATGCAATAAAGGTGTTTTTCAAACGACCGATCCAAAGGAAGGCTCTGTCAAAAGAGGAAAACCGTCTAATAATACTCTAAGACTAGTATTATTCTAATTATGCTAATAACGTTAACACTACTCAATCAGGCAAATCCGAAAACTATCGGTCAATACTTCGTGAAAAATGGGTAAAATGACCAAATTGTTCGGAAAGGTCGAGAAATTTGTCAATAAAATCGGGAAACTCCGATGTGAGAACGATGTTTCTCATATACTTGTGAGGACACTTCCATGTCTGACGCATTCCATCGTAATTCATCATATGTGCAGAATCTGGAAATAACTGTAACTGGGTTGCACCAGTTGCACGCGAAACGTTTAAGGATAATCCACATGAAAATATATTAATAGTCCCCAAGTACTTTTGAGAAAAATCGTGAAATAAGGACGGTGCGCTCGTCTGGAATATCGGGAGAAACCCTACACGAGATTCTCAAAACAGAGTGCTACTCTGTAAGAGCTTTTTGAAGGGAGGAATATCCAAAGATTTGCGAAAGATGAAGAGGGAGAAAGGGAGTGATGGAGTTCGTCCACGAACCAAGCTGTGAAGGAATGAAAATCTTGATAAATTTCTATCAATTCAACTAGAACGCATGTAAGTCAAATATCACATAAACAATTGGTATTGCAGTGTATATTTGTATCATTTTATAGAGCTGCATTGCAAGCAGATTCTTTCTAAATTAGAATGTGATTTCAAGCGATTGCGCCGACTGCACAAAAGTGCTACCAAACATGTGTTTGCTAACTTGATACTTAAATGCAAAAAAATATAGAGACTCCGATCATAAGTGCTTATTTGGGTTCAGCAGGAAGTCAAGACATACTTAATAAACGTGGTCAGAATGGAATTCCTTGGTTATATTATCTACTGCTCTTGATGTGCAATATGTACACCTTGTCCCATAATATCCATTTGGCGATTCAGAGAAGCTGAATGATTCATTGCTCAAAAGAAACTCCCAATTAAATCGCGTTTGCAACCCCGATCTCCAACGGTCTCAATCGCGCATGAATGATCACAAAATGGACGCTATATTAGAGAATGGAGATGAGGAAGCGGGGGAGGGGAGAGGGAATCGCTGGGTATTCCGGATCTCTCGCATCTCTCCCCAGACGAAGGTAGTTTTTGTAACACACTCCGACGACCATGCCCGTAGAGCACTTGGGCCGCTTGTTCCGAACCCTAATATAATAATAAATCACACAATGGGGGAGGAAGATTGATGAACACAATTATCGCCGTTTTGTCGAGACGGCAAATCATGCTTCGCCTGGCGTCGCGTAGCAACGCGGAGGTAAGCGTGCTTGCGTGTGGTGTTTTTGTATGTGTGCGTTTGTATGTGTGTGTTGGTGTGCGTGCGTGCGCAGAGTGCATACGACCGTCTTAATTAACCTGCAGCGACAATGGAGCCAAACGGGTTAAGGGAGGGACGATACGCTCGGGGAATAAAGTGATCTGTCCCTTCTTCAATCCTAAAACAGCCCCTCTCCACCTTCCCCCAGCGTCTCTATCACCTTATAGCACTCACCCGTCCTTCGTACCCCTTTCCCCCTTCCCATCCACCCACCAATGGAGTGAGGGTGTCTCTTTCTATTTCCTCTCCCTTCGTCCCGTCTTTCTCCCGCTCCTCTATCTGCTCCCTTCCTTCCTTTAAGCCCGTCGTGTTTCACTTCGGGATGCATTGTGTGTGCTCCCCTCGAAACGACAGAAGACGCGTGGGATCATGCATTAAGAACCGAGAGCTTACTCTACCATAGAAGGAGAAGAGTCTTGTAGCTTTAATGCTGACCTCGGCGGGGCTGATAAGCGGTTTGAGTCTTCGATGTCGTAGACAACGGAAGGGGGCAGAGCATGGTAGCATTACGTGAATTCACGAATGGAGGAAGTGGAAGGTGAGCTCGCGTGGCAGTCGGAATTCAGCTTATGCATAACCAAATACCAAATGCCATCATATTTTTTACAGGTTTTCGTTGCAAAATAAACGGATTTCAACTGGTTCTTTACTACTTGCCGGCGTTTCTTGGAAACGCACTGGAAATGTAATGTTACAGTAAAATAAAATAGATCAAGTTGACGGATTGAATCACCGAAGTAGAGACCCTTAAGACGATGAGACTTCCTGTAGAAAGAAATTAAGACAGTCTTATAGATAAAAAAATGAGGGATTCAACGGTCCTTCCTTGGATCTCTTAATATAGTATTACTAAATAAGGAGGGGCATCAAACGTTAACGGGAAAAATGCAAGGGAAGATGCAGGATGTAATGCACGAAGTAGAAATTGGGAAGCGGATTAAAATTGTAGACATTAAAAGTTAAATGAACAATAGAATCGAGGGGATGGATTCATTAAAATATTAGCGGCGGGTAATTGATTTCTCCTGGTGGAAAATATACCGAGGAAAAGAAATATACACATTTTATCTTAAGTACGAGGTGCCATTAGAATTTAAGTTTACCTAATTTTTTTCTAAAGAATGTAAATGCATAGAAATATGCACTTAAAATAGAGTGTGGTGCACAGGAAAAGCGTGAAATATTATTCCCACTTAAGGCGTTGTACACCAATCAATTTACTCGTCAGTGAAACAATAACGTGGAGAATTTGTAAAGAATTGACATTGGTTCTAATATTCTGCTGTGACTAATTTGCCTGAAAAAATAGGAGACAACACCATTTTAACTGAGATTACAATATAATAGTTACATAAGTTTAACTTCAGATTCAGAAGGATAAAAGGGGGAAAATATTGACAAAATTGAATTTGTGAATGAAGCATTAATCGGAACAGTAAGGAAGGAATATAAGTTCGTTTTAGAAAAAAAAACATGTGCGCGGGAAGGGAACTGGGTACTATAAAAGGAAAGGGGGAAAATTTTAAAAAAGTGGTATCGAAAGCCGCAAACGAAAAGTTAAGAAAAGGAAAAGAAAACGATGGATTACAGATGGAATAGTTCGAAAGAGGGCGTTTGGCGGGGGGTGTTACAAGGTCGGTCCCAAAAGTAGTATGACTGAGTTGATTAAAAAAAATTATTACCAGAATTGATGCATTCACTAAAAAGTCTGCGAAGCACCCTTGTGCTTCCACAACCCTCTGCCAGCGGGTTTTCCATGCCTCGCACGCTTTCTGGATTGCAACGCCCGGAATACTGCTCAGCTGCCTCGTAACGGCCTGTTGTGACGCTTCCACCAACCACTGACAACGTCCTTTCGACACGGTTTTGAGGCGGGTTAAGAGGAAGAAGTCTCGTCCGCAGTAACGATATTATCTAGAAAATTTGGATCCTCACTCACATGGTCAAGGAGCTCTTGACAGATCCGCTCGCGAGTTTCCTTTTGCTCGTCAGAGAGTAATCGTGGCACCAACTTCGCACGCACCTTTCTCATGCCCATATTTTTGGTCACAATTTGATACACATCACTTTTAGGGATGCCAAGTTCATCTGAAATCATTCAAACACTTAATCTGCGATCCCTACCCAACCAACTCTTCATTCTTTCAAGGTTTTCGTCACTTTTTGAGGTCGAAGGTGCCTTAACGTTCGACGTCTATATTATCTTCTCTACCCTTCCGAAGCAAATTGTGCCACTCAAAAACACCTGATCTACCCATGGCGTTAACACCACAAGCTGCCTTGAGCATGTCATGAGTCTCTTTCCCGGTTTTGCCCAGTTACACGCAAAATTTGATGGCATAGCGCTGTTTCAATAATCGGTTCATGACGCAGCGTGACGAGGTGACCTTATAGAGATTTCGCAAACGAATGATCCGTACTCCGCAGTGGCTGGGAGTCAATAGCTACCGGCCTCCAGCCTTTCCTGAGACTCCCCTTCCTAGAACCCAGCCAGAGAAACTGCCGCCCGTCCGTCCGTCTATCCGGGCAAAAATAAGTCGTGCTACTTTAGGGACAGACCTTGTAGGTTACCACCCGTAAAAGAGGACAAAAACACATGCAACACTAACAAATCCATGCCAATTTACACCCACTGAGGCACTATTTATGGAAAAACCTTTTTAAATTACATGGATGCAACTACATATACTATCAACTAACATACCCATGCCCATGCACCTTCGAATATACGTATGTCCACGCTGCGCTTAATCCTGCTCTGACTCGTAAATCGAATGTCTTCACAGTTTCTATAAAGACTGTGATTTCTTATTATTATGATTCCTGATTATCCCGGGAAAGAATAAATATTTGTGTCCATCTACGATATAATAGAGTCTATCTCTCCTCTTTCGTCTTTGTGGTCTGACCGACCTAAATAATCTGGGGCCATAATGATTCCTTTAGTGTCGTTGTAAAACTCCTAAATTTTTACCCTTTCTAAAAGTCTGTTTTGCTTGTTATCTTCGCATTCCAAGCGGCTTCCAGCCTAATTCCTCTTGCAGGCCTTTCACACTCGTCTTCTTGTCGTAACAATTTTTGACGAATCTGGCGGATTTTCTCTGAGCTTTATTGATTTCTTTCGGCAACACTTTCTCACAAGGATCTCATATACTTGAGCGTTTTCCAAATGAATAATAAAGCGATGGAATGCTGAAGATTAGGATACCGAGCAGAAATTTTGCTAAAAGAGGAAGGGCATGTAGGAAAAAATGAAGAGAGGTTGGAATTATGCGCCATTAATGAGGCCTTCTTGTATGTAGTTTCGGATGTCAGGTGGTGTTTTCTAACGAGAGAATAAATGTTCCATTACAAACCTACGTCCACCGAAAACCTACGTCAACCGGTAGAATGCCAATAATAATAAAATATTTATGCACCTCTCAATATCAATTTGTATTGTTTCGGTTTAAGAGGCTATTTCCTTCTTGAAGATTTTCAGTTATTATTAATCATTTCTCCCATACTTAACGTAATCCCTTCCCTTAACTCCTATACCCCTCTCATAATTTCATAATCCCACCCGGAACACACAATTATTGTGCTCTTTACGTAATTTTAAAGCCTGCTGCCATTTCTTAACCAAACCCATCACCTCTTCATCTGTCTTCCTTTCTAATTTAATATTTTATCATCTACTTTTAGCATTATCCAAATCTAAATTTCAAATGCATCAATCTGCATTCGCTTCTGCTCGCATAGTGTCCATTTTTGAGTCAATACCAGTTATTTTTTTCGTTTGAATCTTTTCTCAATCTTTATGTAAAGGGTTCTATCTATTTACATCAATGTTCACCCTTCCCGCGTTAATATCGGAAAGACTTTTTATTAGATACTGAGCTCAATTTCTAACTTCTTCTTCATTTACAATGCTACCAAATTTCTCCATACATTAATGTAAATCTTCATTTAATTAATTTTTTCATCACTTTTACTTGCGCGAATTTCATTTAATTGTATTGCGTATTATTGCCGGACACCATATTTATATGTTCGAATGAGTACAGTGTCTGATTTCACAAAAACATTAATGAATGTTCCAAGAATTTACATTACATAAACTCTTGATATTTATTTAAAACGGATGAATAGAATAATACCGATTAGCGTTTAGATTCTGACAATCTGAAGGTGGGCTGCTATGAGGTATAGATGTAAATTTAAATTATACCAGTTTCAATGCATCACCTTGCATCCTATTAATTGCCTTCATTTCTGGAAGTTGCATGGTCTCCGTTACCGCAGTGAATACGTTTTGAGCTAGTCATCATATAGTATACAGGTAATCGTACTTAACTGGTAGATGAGTGGTTACGTTTACGTTTCGCAAGTAGCAGTGCTTCGTCATAGAAGAGCAGCTCGTTGTCATGAGAACGTTAAGGGATTCGAAGAGGATTGTTTTAGAGGATAAGGAGAGATGAAGGGATGGTTGAAAGGGCGGCCTCTAAAGTCTGCTGTTGCGTTTTGGCTACTAGTCTTGAAGGAGCAGGGGAAGTTTGGGTCGGAGCAGACAGAGGAGGTGCGGTGATGTAGAAGGATGAAAGTGAGTGGATGTAAGGGTAGGAAGAGGAGGGAACTGGAGGAGAAGGCGCATATACACTTTGAGGCAACTTCCTCATCTGGGATCTCAAGGAAGTGGATGTCCTCTTGCAATTGTGGGGATAAACCCGAGCTTTCTCCAAAGGCTCTCTACCTTTTAGGGTTGGAAAACGCGGCGGCGTACAAGAGGGGAATATATCCTAGGAACAACTACAAAAGATCGACGCCAGTTGATCATGTCTTCCCTCCTCCTACTCTTGTACTTGATTTTGGTCACTTAAGGGGATCAAATCAAAGCTGAACAACTTGGAGCAAAAAACGCAGGCCTTCTAATTCAGATTTTTTGTTTAGATTTCAGTTTATGCAATGTCTTGGTTTTCAAAGTCAAATTTCATCTTGCAATGAATCTCTTATATACAAGAATAGTCCTAATGCATGGAGATCTTCCATTAATATTAATGAGGACATTTTATATTTCGCACTAGAATAATTATGTCAAATTTTATGCAGAGCTATTAAATTTGTTTTAAACATTTTTATACATATCTTATTAGGTTGATGTCCTAGAGTTTGAGCAATCTTATAACAAATGCAGCATATGAATCTAACGGTTTTAATAATGTGAATGACTGGAAACCGTAAACTTTGAGAGGTTTCGAGGCTTTTTTGTTTAGTTTTAGTCGGAAGACAGCTTTGTGCAATGTAAAATGCCTGAAGAGTTTAGATGGCAACTGAAAACCAATTATTCACATGGAAAATTCAAGTTCCAAAATTTAAAATTATTTTGGATAATTATTTTGCATAAAAGCACAAACGAAATGATTAAAATATAAACATTTCGAACATTTCGTGTTTCTTAATTCACGCAGAGAACAAAGGATTAATAATTACTAATTATAATGTATCAGATTGAAAGTGAGTGGCTTCTGTGACAGCCACATGACTAAATTTCCGTGTCTTGAGCATGATAGTAATCAGAAACATTTGCAGCAAGGAATATTTGGATTTTGTAATTTTCATAATACTATATTACACTTCCTGCGTATTCATGATTATTGAGTGCATGTAATTTCCTGTTTTCTATATCGATATTGGTGATTGGTACTCCATTTCGACACAAACTAATGGCATTTGTAGATACCCACAAAGTAAAAGAAAGGAAATATTAAGTGTCAAAGAGAAAAGAACAATTACAATTAATTTGAAGGTCTCAAATGCTTTGAAATAAAATTCCTCTGCCTAGCTAAGGAACATATATTGTAATTTAAAATATTTTTATATTTTAAGTTTAAAAGTTAAAGTTCAAATGGTAATATTATTTAAGTTTTTTGGAGATAAATTTCAATCTATTTTTATGAAAAATAATTGTTAACAAGTTTTTCTAAAAAATTCGTCGAATTCATTGTGGTGGCATTGTGTGTGCTTAAAATTAATTTATGAACCTTTTAATCCAACTTTACATTCCAATTTTGGCAGGTCCCCATCATAACCACCCAAAAGAAAATTTAATGAAAATTAATGAGAAAGATTTACGATAGACACCATGATTTGTTTGTAATATATGCATCATTCTATTTTCCTTTTTCCAATGCCAGCTTTTTTGCTTTTGCGTATTTGAATAATATGTCGATAAGGACATCGACCAATCGGTGAATGTAACCGCGATAGCTGGAAGTTTCAGTCATTTCAAACAAATCTTGGGTGTTAATACGAGTGGCTTCAACATCAGATATATCGTTTAGCTCTTAGAAAAATTATGAGTCGTAAAGATAAAAGGAATAGCTCAGGTCATGATAGAATGAAACTTCTGGATGCACATTTTAATGGAGATTTATGGCTTAATTTCGATGATAAGGACATTTGAAGGGATGGCAAGTGAGGATGTACTCAGCCTCTGGAGCCGCACATTAAATAACAGTGACTAGTTGATGAATGGACACCAATTAGACCATGCTCTACATAATTGTCTGGTCACAAATGCTTTCCTTATAATAAAAACACTTCCAAATATTAACCCTATATATACCTGGAAGTTTGGAATTTTAGCCTTACCGAGGTAAACGGGAGTTAAATTTAGATGACGAAAAATGTAGTTGATAGAAGAAAAATGAAAAAGGTGAATGTGGTTGTGCGATTGTCTGGCTGACAGTTTATAGGAAAAAGGATCACATTTAAAAAAAAATCCATTAATGATCTGTGGCCTTATGACCTCGCAATCGATTCTGTGGCCACTCGTAGTCCAATATATCAATGAAGATAACACATTATTACCTCTCATCAGAAGAGTCGTTAACTCAATCACTGTTCGAACACTTTTTTATAATTTTTCCTACTTTAAGTACATAGTTTCTGCCAGCAATTTCTTCCATTCATGGTTATTTCCCTATGCAGGCTATCTTAGATTACCATTACCAAGAAATTACCATTGCCAGGGAAAGAATTACAAGCTTCCCAGTTGTTGAATCTTTCAGTGACAAATCAGAAGGAAGTAGACTGGAAATCTACGCCAGGGATAGATGTAACTTAGTTTTTGCTGAATTTTGGGTTAGGAGGGAGTAATGTAAGGGTATAGAATGGAGCATTAAGTATTTTTGTATGGGATTAATAGAAGTGGATAAACTCTTAAAAGAGTACTTTAAGGTTTCAATGATCTTCACTAACTAGCCTTAATATTACTGTATTTGTCCCAATTAAGACAACATGGTGCACTTATATTCATCCCCGTGAACATGAGGGATTCTCAAAAGGATCTTAAAACGCAAATAACCGATCAGATCAGAATTAAATTAATGTAAAGTGGAAACCTCGTCTAAAGGGGCTAATTCCTTTAAGGGTTAGGGTCCACATTAAATGAGACCTTTAGCGAAAGAAGAAATGGGTTGGTTAAAAGATATCGAAAGAGGGAGCGAGAGTGTGTGCACGAAGGGACCCTTAAGGAGAATCAGGTCTCTGTTCTTCGTAGTTCCTAGTAGATGACATCGTAAAGATCGAGAACGAGAGCCATCGACTCTTGGAGCCGATTATCATTTTTTCAATTAACTTCGTTCCGTGGATATCGGATATAACGAGGGGTTTGCGAAGGAAACCCCATTGCTCTTGACCCCAAGGCCCCTGTCACAACGGAAACGTCGCGTCGTCTTCTTTCACCTCTGCGATTCTCCAAATTGGCCCGCCCACATTGGGGCGTAAACGATCGAAGCCTGCTTCCCTTGGTCGAGCTGAAACGTTCAGGTCGTTCAAACGAACCTGTATCAATAAGTTATTATATAGCTTATAGTTTCATCAATATAATATAACTAAAATATACTGAAAAATATAGAAGGGATCATATATATATATATATATATATATATATATATATATATATATATATATATATATACAAACACAGATGTAGATTTCTAAATCATAGAGACAAAAAGAAAGGACATTCACAATATGTTGTTTTGACAATTCGACGACTCGGCCGTCGTCTTCAGAACCTGAATTGAACCTGATTCTGAAGACGACAGCCGAGCCGCCAAAACGTCAAAACAACATATTACGAGTGTCCTTTCTTTGTGTCTATATGGTTTAATAATCTACATACGTCATCAGATTCTCAACATCAGATTCCAATGATGGCTGTGCCGTTGAAATGTCAACTAGGCATGTGGGTGTCCCTTCTCTGTGCTTCTGTGTATAAATGTTTTAATCAAAGTATATATATATATATAATTACTCTTAATCGTTTCAAAGTATTTAATTGTTCATTTTTTATTACTATTAACGGATTGGTTTTTATATTTAATAACTTTATATTACAAATATGGGCGCCTTCCCGCAGACACGCCAAACATATTCCTGAGTGTCCTTTTTCAGTTCCGCCTTTAGTTAAGTTTTAAATAAATATTTATACACATAGTTGAATCGTCGTGAAATATCGTTATATTTTTTATTTTCAATCGTCGGTGGTTGATGATCAACCGCTCTCTTTTTTCCTTCTCGTAATACGAGGGTCATCCGGAAAGTAGTACCCGTTCGTGAAATAAAGACACAAAAGTAAATATTAACAAACATAAAAAATTTTATTTGAAAGAGGATACTTTAAACTACTTCTCAACATAATCTCCAAGCAAATTAAGGCATTTGTCATAACGTGTGACAAGTTTCTGTATTCCTGCTGCATAGTCCTTCGCCGCCAGCTCATTGAGATACAGGGTCACTCCTTCTTTAAGTTCTTCATCGCTGTCAAATCTTTTTCCTGCCAAAAAGTCTTTAAGCTTTGTAAAGAGATGAAAATCTGAAGGGGCCAAGTCCGGGCTATACGGTGGATGGTCGAAAGTTTCTCATTTGAATTGCTGCAAAAGTTTTTGTGTTATCCCAGCTGCATGAGGCCTGGCATTGTCATGAACGAGAATGACACCAGTTGACAATAGACCTCGCCGCCGATTTTGTATTGCCCGCCGTAATTTCTTTAATGTTTCACAATACGCATTGGCATTAATAGTGTCTCCACGGGCCATAAAATCAATAAGCAATACACCTCGTCGATCCCAGAAAATGGTTGCCATGAGTTTCCTGGTGGACAGAACTGTCTTGAATTTTTTTGGTTTGTTTGGTGAATGAGCATGATGCCACTCCATTGACTGTCGTTTACTCTCAGGTGATGCATAACAAACCCATGTTTCGTCACCAGTAATTATGCGAGTCAAGAAAGAGTCTCCTTCATCAGAATAACGTCCCAAAAACGTCAGTGCTGCAGCCATACGCTTGGTTTTGTGCTCATCTGTAAGCTTGCGAGGGACCCATCTTGCACAAATTTTTGCATAATGCAGATGGTGTTTAACAATTTCATGAACAATTGTTCGAGAAACATTGGGAAAATGCTCACAGATGTCATCAATTGTGACGCGCCGATCGTTCCTCACGAATTCGTCAACTGAGCTCACCAGTTGGTCTGTAATGACAGACGGTCTCTCCGAACGCTCATCGTCGTGTGTGTTCCCCCTCCCCATGTTGAAGTTGCGACACCACCGCCGAACAGACGACTCGTCCATTACATTGTCTCCATACACCTCCTTTAATTGGCGATGAATATCACATGGGCAAACGTTTCTTGCATTGAGGAATTTAATCACTGCCCTCACTTCACAACTGGCGGCGTTCTCAATTTTTTTAAACATTGTAAACAATCACAGAAACAACACAGGCAATGCTAGCGTCACGCAACTTGGCTCAGAGAAGACAGACAAGCCACTGAAGCTATCTGACCTCGTCCAGCGGCTACTCGCGTCGTCAGCACTTCATGCGGCACGAACGGGTACTACTTTCCGGATGACACTCGTACATGGTAAACTATTAAAATGTTAATGAACCATTGATAATTAAAATTTTGCAAATGTTAAATAATAGTTTCGGGATGTAGGTAAAAATCTATAATTACATGTATGTATGTATATATATATATATATATATATATATATATATATATATATATATATATATATATATGTGTATATGTATATATATATATATATATATATATATATAATATTAATATGCATTTTTACTGATGAACTTTCAATTGTTTTACTTTTAAATTCTTAACAAAGATTTCAGTATGGTATTTTATTTAAAAATAAAAGAAAAAAAGGAGATGTGGTTTATCAATCAGCGAAGACTTTAATGTCTATGCTATGAGATGCTTAGATAACACGGTAATCGTTGCATTCTCCGCGTAAAATAATCCTTGAGGGCGAATGCTGGAAAATCGTTTGCCGATTATGCCTGGTAATGGATAGGGCGGAGATTGTTCCGGATTTCAGTTTTAGAGTTTGTACCAAAGTGCACGCCATAAGCAAATCCGAACGGCGTTGAGTGAGAGGGAGGGTGGGTTCGTTACTCGAGTACAGGCAGTTTTCAATCTCTTCCATCCGAGCCCCTTCCCTCACGCCCCTCCCTCCCCCAAGTCTCACTCACGAACACCGTTTGCGTTAACCTAATCTTTTTCTCTCTCTCACCGTTGCCATCTCCATTCCTCGCTCCTTTTAGAATCCCATTTCATCCTCATCCGCGAGGCGCACACCACCACGCTCGCCGTCAATTGCTAGCCCGCGCGACCGCCCACCCCCATTATCCTTCCTCTGTCCTTCCTCCACCCTTCCCTCCCTCTCCCTCTTGCTCTCTATGAGCCTCCGTGCCCCCTTCTCCCTCTTCCCCCTCCGGCGCTAGCCCTAGATTTTTTACCCTTCTCCCACTTCCCTGCCCGTTAAGGGTTTTATCTCATTCCGTGCAGCGGAGCAGAAACATCTGCGCGCATCGCAACCGAGTTTCAGAGGAAGCGGACGAGAGGTGGCGAACCATTCGAGGCAAAGTGACAGAACACAGGTTTTTGGGATAAAAGAGGTTGGGTGGGGCGGGAGGTAAGGTTTGCGAGAGGGAGGAGCGGGATGGGGACGAGATTGGTCCGTCGGTTCGGGTGATAGGGAAGAGAGAGGGGGGGGGGGGGTTTGGGGAGAGTTAGGGGGCAAAATTGTGTGAAACGGAGGGGATGAAAAGGGTTGAAAGGGAGACAAAAGGTAGAATAATCGGACAAATGGGGAAGAACGGAATTCGGGGTGGGGATTGAGAAGCAGAATGATCACGGGTTTGGGGTCACCGAGAGAGGGAGAGAATGAAAGGAGGGATATTAGAAGAAGTAGGGATCCGGCGGGGATTAAAACTTAAGCGAACGATGACAACCGGCGGAAGAGGAAAAATGTGGTTACATTTTAAATATCTGGTGCGTTTTCGGAAGGTAAATGGATTGTGACGGGTCACAGAAGAAAAGATACAAGAGTAAAAAGAAATCAGAAAATGAATTGTAGTGGAAGGACATGTTATTAAAATTACAAGGATTGTTTGAATAGTATTTTGCTTGCAAGATATACTTATGCCAAGAGAGGCGTGAAATTGAAGAAAAAATTATAAATGGTAAAATATTCAACGCACCAGGAAAGTTAGCCACCAAATAAATTTTGTCTATGTGTATATCTTGTTTGTATCTAGTGAGCGTCTATTTTTTCCCTAATTTGCCACTCGATACCCGTTAAAGCTATGTTGAACCTTAGTTCTGTTCTGAGGTAGCGCTTAGGCTAGACATTTTTTGTGTCCTAAGACTAGACTGTCGTGCCAATTTACTTGGGTCGGTAACTTTGGAACGCCACGCTAATGTGTTTCATGCCATTAAAACTGGTTGTCAAGTCAATTTGTGATTAACACTACTTACTGGTTCTTCCCCACAAATATTCCCATTCCTAAATAGAGTTGAAAGTTTAGGCTAAAACCTAAGAAACTTATTAATAGCAACAATAAACATTTACAGTGAACTTTGCTTCAGCAAGTTGCTAGCAAAACTTAACTACATACAGATACGAGATGAATTGATGAAAATAGAAAATAGATAAAAGTTTGGCTCGGCATGTAATTCTGTGGCCTATAATGAAACGCGTGACACGTATTTTATCAGGATTAATTAAAATCCCATCACAGTTTTGAAACAGTTATTAATACGATAGTATTTTCCCCATGCATGAATAATGATTTAATTCCATATATTTCCGACTATATTTTTAATATATGCTTAGTGTTCTGCGAAAGATACATCTAAATATATCGACGAATATTTCAAAGATGTTTTCATAATAAATTATTCGAGGGGATTCAAACTATATGAATAATATCTTGAAGTATGTTATGAAATTCGTTTGGAAATTGACTTAATTTCATGACTTAAGACGTCTGATTGGATAACATAGCGTATGCGACTTAAGAACTGCATCGAGGAACATACAAAAAGGTTTTTTAAATACTCACTGACCTCTATAATTTCCTACAAACATCAATATTTAAGTATGTCACTGAAAGTTGGAAAACAAAAAACATTGAGAATTAAACTATTATGTAGAGTAATGGGGGTTGGCAATGGGGGATAGCGTTACTTTGTGGAACCTATTCATGATGCGAAAAACACTGCTATTTCACAAAAAAAATGAATTTATTGGTAATAAATAGCAGAATGTTTTTCTATCCTACGCATCAGGAACGATGAGCATTGATTAGATCATTAAAATCAAATTTTTCCCTGGATTTGATGTCAAGTAAATTGTATGAGGTGGCGAAAGGCTGCCATAGGATTTAAAGCTCTGGGTAATAGGTAGTCCCAATAGGATATGTGAACGTATGGTGAAGGAGTCTGGATTATGGAGAGATTCATGTGATGAAAGGATAAAAGCACGGAATCCATGAGCCCAACGTGTGTTTTTCTGCTGCGAATAAGCAAAGCAGATAAATGTGCTTGTTGCTATGTGAATGGATTATAAATGGCCATTGAAAACAGAAAACTCTCCACACGGCGTAACTGTTCATCCTATTAATGACCCTGAACTTTCTTTACTAGCGCTAACAATCGTGCTACACTGCGCATGCCTGGCGAAATTCACTTGAATGTTTTTCTTCCTGAACCAAGCGTACTCTACGAGTAATATACACCCAACTTCACCGCTATTGATCCATCTTTCGAAGTCCTCGCTTTTTAATCGCATGGAGAACTGGTTTGATGAAGTTGAAGTGAATGTGAATACTGCGGTATGAATTTGTTCGAGTTAACTTTGGTCCCTGGAATTTCTCGGAAATACGAAATAACTCTATGCTAACACACAATCACATATCACCATAACCAGTAAAATGTATTTGAGATGTGAACATTGACAGAAAGAAAATGCTAAACAATGTGCTTTTACCCGCTCGAGCTCGAAATATTGTTTCGCCGGGGATATTTATTTTATCGGGTACGAAAATATAAGCTTAACTGCTATGGTTGATATGGAATGTAGCAGAATGCCTCTCTAATCCTCTCTTAAATGCGATAGTTTTTTCCATATAATTATTCATTTACAAAAATGCGTTTTGTTTATAAAATTTCTTAAAAATGCCTTCAGTAAATTTAATACTAAAAATATCGGTAAAAGGCTAAGAAAGTGCAAAATGAATTGAAACTTTAATGGGTGCCTAGGTGGTTTCATTGCGGGGGGATACTCATAATGTATATATATATATATATATATATATATATATATATATATATATATATATATATACATATATATACATATATATACATACACACAGAAAGAATTTAACTAATTTTAATATAAACCTGAATAAAAGGATTAGTAATAGCCGGTGGATAATAAATATTTTTAATACTATTGACTTTAGCTCTCCGATGCTTTAAAGGATAACAGGCGCACTAAAGGTCAGAAATAGCAAATAGAGAGTATGACGGTAATACAGATACTAAGTCGTCCCAATATGTACGAGGAAGGAGCTACGAAAACATATTAACTATAATTATTCAAACTAATCCTGGCCAACATTGCCAGTAAATGAAGACAACATTTTCATGGATACAAGGGTAAGCACCAAAAGATTGAATCGTGAAAGGCATATTAAGCAAAACAAAATTGATGAATATATTTTCCACAATCGCTACATTTTTCATAAAAGTTGTTCCCACGCCAAAGAGAAGCTTGTTTCTAAAACTGAGATCACGGATCGTTGTTTTTGCTATACGGTTTATATTGTTTTTTACGATTGCTCTTTTTTACTATTTTACAACCGCTGATTAAAAACCATAAAACCTAAACTTAACTAAGAATATAGAAGTGCATAAATATCGTCTAAAAATATGTTTAATGGCACTTATCTTCTATTTGATTCCTCCTATCTACCGTTCCAGTTCCAGCTGTAAAGCATTTCTCAGATTCGTTTGTCGTGTCAAATGATATCATAAATACAGTGTTGAATGAATGTCTGAAATTCCATTGCCCGACGGTATATCATTGAAAAAATCTGTTTACCTTGTTACCTGCCGATTTTATTTACACTTCAGATTCATAGTGAATTAATTTAAAAATCTATACAATATGCCTCTGCCATTATTGCCATGCTTTGATGAATTATTATTTCACAACATCAGTCTGTATTTTTTCTCGATTATATCATCTTTGTCCTTTTTGATAAGAGAGCAACATCGGGATCGATGAAGGCAAGTCCAATATTTACAAATGCCGGCTTTTTTTTTTGCTGTCCCAATTTCCTCTTTCGCGTTTGAGTAAAATTCCTCACTTTTGTTCCTTCACTTATTATTTTTTTTAATGAACCCTAACGTACAATTGATATCCCTTTTCTTTCCCCATCTCTCTGTTCCTCTATCTTTCCTTTCCCCTCTAGTGAGCTCCGTTTGTACGCATACGCATATAATTTCGTTCTAAATTTTACTCCCAGGTACCAACAAACCCACACCGATTCCTCCCCATCCTACCCCACATAACGATGAATCATTTATTTACCTTTGGGCTTTCCGGATTTCCCCCTCCAACCTGTAATAAAACACTGCGGTCCATCCCAAAAAATAATAAATGCTCTTCTCCTCACTCTCCTGGACTTTTCCTCCCCGAATTAGGTAGATACTTCATTCCCCGAGATACTACGCGCAAATCCCTCCCCCGTTGTTCCTACCCCTTCCCCAGATTTCGTCCCCCCCTTACTATCCTCCCTAAGCCACAACTACCCCATCCCCTTGTGCACCACTCCGACCCCAGTCTATTCCCGCTCAACCTCACTCTCAACTTTCAAATCACAACCGTGCTCTTTTTCCGCGTTTAAAAGCGCGGATTCTAACCACCCCACCGCTTACCTCCCATGATATATGCCAACTAAACGATGTTCCCCTTCTAATCTCCTCCTAGCAGCACTCCTATCTCCCTCCTCCGCAAAGTGCCCCCTATTTCACTTTACTTCCCTCGCCCCTCCCTCGCCCGCGCTTAGTCCCCCGTCTTCTTAATCCACATTTGAGAATGCCAAGTCCCAGCCTCAATTCCCTCCTGCCCTTTTGTTTACGGTCCCTCCGGTTGCTCGCCTCCCTTCGTAGCTATTTCATGCCTACCACCTTATCCCTTCGGCTGCAACAACCTTCCCTTTAAAAGAACGTCGGGATACTATGAAAATGTGGATAGTCCTCCACCGGCGAACCAACGCGTTCCGTTATCCTGAAGATGTAGAACTAGTGACTATTCTCTATTACCTAAATATCCATACCGCAATCATTCCTTGGGCTGTTATGGTGATGCTTTCAATATTGTCATTTTGTCGTATCCTAATCACTTCGATACACTGAATAAATGTCGAAAATAATTTCGGATTTTGGGGTATAATTCGAAGCAACGAAGAAAAAAATCCTTGCGCTCCCTTCGGAGGAAGATAATTGGCAATATCCGGTTGTTCACTTATTATCATAATTGCTATATGAAAATCACCTCCCACATGAATTTATTTTGATTTGGTTCTTTTCTTCCAACAATTTCATATTAAAACGTACCTGCCTTAAGTTTATTCATAGGGTTGATTTTGATAGGTCCTTTAAAAAGTCATTTGAAATCATTCCAACTAATACTTAAAATCAGGGTGGTAATAGAAAGTGGTTCTATCTTACGTTGAACCTGGTTCTAAGTGGTGGCTTTAACATTGAAGCGACATAGAAATAGTCCTAACTGCATGAAAGTTCATCAGTATTTTAATCATTCAAATAAATATAATAAGATAGTGTGACATGACTATGTTTCAATTACTAGAAAATGGTAAATTGCGAAATATTTTAATTCTTCAAGTTTCACTAGGTATCTGCAAGTGTCCACTTTTTGCACTCAAGACTATTAAACCCAATTTACCTGACTAATATTTATTTTCCACTCAATAATGGTAAAATGGATCTAGATTTCCTCATTGGGAGCTATAACGGTTCAAATTTGTTTTTAAATTGAATAAATAGCAGCACTCTGACAATTATAGGTTTAAATGTAAATTTCCGGACAGAAGTATCACTATGATATGAAGAATTAGGTACAAATAATGTTATGTGTCGCATGTTAAGTTAATTTATTTTCATGATTGAATTTCATAAGTTGAAACAAAATATCTCTCTTTAAATCAGAGATTTTTTGACATAGCAATCATTTGCTTACCAACAATACTATATGCTATCATTTAGTGTTTATTTCATTGTTTTAATAAGGAATAATAAACAATTTTTGCGATAGCTTCGGAAACCAGAAATTCTAAAATTGTTGCTTCACTTTCAGGGAGGCAGAGTGGAATAATTACTAAGAGGTCCGAGGGAATGAAAGGCAGCAAAAATAATTACATCGAGTGACATAAGCCATTGAAATGCAGCTCGTGAGGTGAGAAAGACGATTCTCAAAATGTAGGGAAAGGACGAAGGAAAAAGGTGAGAAAAGGACGGATATTTTGTGTGCGGCGGTGCACGAGAAATGTAGCGAGCAATGCACGTCCGGCAGGTAGTTAGTGTTCCCTGCAATTTGGCAAAGAGTAATTGCATCGACGACGCTGGCTTAGTAAAGGCGCGCGCAAATTTTATTAAATTTAACTGAACAAGTTCATTACTTTTCCAATTACCGCTGCGGGGTTGTTCTGGAAAGTGGAACACCTATTTCAACTCTCTGCCCTTGCTCGATTCAAAGCTGGGCGTTTTCTTCTCTTCACAAGCCTTCTATCCCTACTCGTAATTCTCCTTGTGCTTCCCAATGGCACCTTTAACTTACACCTCCACTTACATTACTGTCTATTTGTTCATTAAAGCATTCATTCTTGTTATTACTGGTATTTGGTAAGGTACTTAAGAAGCCATCTCAATAATCACGGATTCAGTTTTTCACACTGTGGTAAATTGGAATAATGTTTAAGTTTATGTAAGCCCCAAGAAGCATAATCCTAAACTGAGAGCCGAAGTAAGGCTGCAACTCAGTTCCTCATATCTAGAAATGTTTGTATACATTTTTATGAAATTGCATGCCATATATTACGATTAAATATCCACGTACAACTTATACTTAATTTATTATTCCCACATGTGACAAAAGGATCAGCACTGGATTTTACTTCTCATAAAGAGAATAAAAGTTTACTCCTGGATTTCCGACAGGATATTAATCAAGGGTTAAAAGATTTGTTTCTATCTCAAAGAATGAATGCTCATTGAAGAAATATGTTCAATGTCTCTTTTACTTATCCCAATATAGTTTTTAGATTATGCGTTTTGAGCAGAATGTATATTGTGACTAATTCTAATTCACAACAATAAATTGAGTCAATTTTAAATGAAATCAATAGTTTTGCCAGTTTTGCCAGTTACCAAGCTTTCTGAATTCCTTCTCAATGCATGGAAAACTTCGTTAAGGGGACATCATACGGGAATTCAGATTATTTTAGTGAAATGTAATCAGGTAGAATTCGCAGGTAATTGAAAATCTTATTTATATTGACTTCCTTTTTTCGAAATGAGTTTGACCTAAGTTTACGAGATATTTTAAAATATTAAATTAACAGGAGCACGATGATATGTACCCTTAAGAAAATAAACTGAGCATTTAATGATATTTCTCTGCACTACCTCCCCTAATATTTTAAATAATCGTAAATATTGTGCTCGCGAATTGCAAAGGGTCAAAATTTGGCAATAAAGTTGATAACTACGCTCACGGCAAAACTAATGTCTAACAATGCTAAATAAAAACAAATATCAGTAAATTTTTCCCCGTCAAATTTGTCAACTATACAAAATTCGTTTCAGGTTCACTTTTCTCTGGATATGAGAATTTGGTTATGATAAAATGTTTGATTCAATTTTGCGCAAATAATTATAAAAATTTCGCCTTGTGCCCATAATTTTATTCTTAACGCCACTTTTGAGAATTAATGAAGGTGGGTTCAGTCACATTCTCAGTTCTGTAGCTCGTATAACGCATGGCTACATTGAACTAAAGTAAGACGAGTGAAATAATTTTCATTTCGACACGAAATTCATATAAATAGGTAGTAACAATTTTCAAAGCTTCAATTACATATATATATATGATAGTCTCTGATTAAATAAGAAGGAAAGCTTTCCATTACTGATGGGTCGTTCTGACAATCTTCACAAGTTCCCATTTCAATACTTTCATTAAAAACACAAATGAAGAATAAAATATTACATAATGTATATTGTTCTTGAGACTAAATGACGTTAACTTTCAAAGTTCATGTTTTAAAAAGTAGTGTGACTACTCAGACAGGTGATCACATTGAGAGCTGTCAATGTCACGATAATGAAATGCATGAACTCATTTAGTGAATATAATAAATATATATATATATATATATACATATATATATATATTTATTTATTTATATATATGTATATATATGTGTGTATATATATTTATATATATGTGTATACATTAACGAGAGTTCCCCCGGTACTGAGCCCGACGACGTGCGAAATACACACTTCAGGGTAGGGGGGGTGGTTCCTATCACTGTGCCGGTTATGGTCTCCCAGTAAGATCTGGTAGAGTTGCAAGATTTTAGAGCATTAGAGCTCCTAATGTAGGCGAAAGGAACGCCAGAATTAATTATTGAACTAACTACCAAGTTTTAATACAAATATTTTTATTTGTAGTCTTTTTTAGTTTAGACAAGAATATGCACAGCCCTTCAATAGATCTCATCTAAACCATCGTTCTAAGGCTAAACTATTCATGTTCAATTAAGTACGCACACACAATAGTCCGCCGACGCAATGAAATAATCCTGTTCTTGTTAAAAATCGTTGGTTAAAAAATATATTACTATTAAAACCATGTCTTTCTGAATAATGACAAAATAATAATATAAGGCTGCTTGTAATATCTCAATACCCTATTAACAAATGAGATGACGGCTTCAAATATCCTCAGAAAATTAAATCAAAGATCAATCATATTAATCTAAGATCAAATAAAGATTGATCAAAGGTACATTCTCAAGTTATCAGCTTTCTAAGAGTACTTGTACAACATAACTGAAACACATCTCATCATCCTAAATTCAGAATTATTTACCATTAATTATTTTTCCCGTCCCTGTATTTTCGAGAAAATTTTAGCTGAGCATATTAGCTGATTACCGTCCTATAAATATAATAGTATTTCAGTTATGGCGAATTAATCTTGTACGAAGGCAAACACTTTCGTAAATTTTCCTCGTCTGTTGTGCCAACATGCCGTTTATCGATTTCAAGTGCCTGGAATTCCGCTGCGTATTAGGTGTCACGCAATTCACCGACAAGAGTGAGCTTTTCGGCTAAGTACTTTCCCCTCCAACTTGACGAAATTTAATCCCTGTTCGGTCGACTGGCTATATTGCGTTCTTCGAATCGGCCAAAAGAGCGTATTCAACACTTTCACTCATGTCCGACGATATTTTCGTCCTCTTCGTCCTTTGCATACCTTTAATTTCGCTCCCCATGCCTTAACCATGTCATCCGTCCTCCCATCCCTCGTCCCCCAGACATTACTCTCTCTCTCTCTTTCTTCCTCGTAATCCAGCCACCTGCCTCCTCCCCGTCCCTTATCCCCGCCTTCACTTGGCCCTGTCCCTTGTCCCTCACCGCCGTCTCATCCCGTCACCATTCTCCCGCACTTCCTATTCGCTTCCAACCCCGTGAAGGCATTCAACTTCTTCACGGTGCCCTTCTTTGTACTCCCTCCCCCCCCTCCACCCCCACGACACACCCCTCTTTCACTTGGCGAATGGCGCTCTCTCTCCGGCGTCTAGATAAGACACGGAAGTCTGCCTTTCGGACCTCCTTTTCCTCGACAGCTCCACACGAGGGAACGACAGTCTTATCCCCCTCCTATCCCACCAGCCCTTGTGTTCCTCCTATTTTCCAGGCGTCCCGGGTTCTCGCTCAAGTATCGGTCTCCTTCTGTGTCGTGGTACTCGAGTATGTACATGCGCATGCACGCTCGTTGGGATTTCGGAAAAAATGAATGCATGTTTTTTTAGCGGGGGAGAGGAGGGACAAATGGTAGTCCGGATAGGGGAGGGTGAGGGGTGGGGGGGGAGAAGGGCTTGCCGAGAAAAAAGGAAGGAATCGTCACGATGGGGGAAAAAATAGGGCCGGCGGTCGGGTTGGTTGGGCATGGAATGGATTGATAAGAGGAGAAGAGACAAACAGAAGAGGTTTCCCATGGGGGTTTCGGAGACTTGGGAGATTTTGTTTGTCTGTGTGTGATTAGCTGCAAAATAGAGTGAAGCGCTTCCACCCTCCTCTAACCCACCCTTACCACACGTCCCCACTTTCCCCTCCCGTATTTTGCGCTCTTCCTGCCCTGCATCTCCTTTTCTTTCTCTCTATCAATTCTCTGCCTCATCAAAGTCGAATCCTCTTAGTTCTGTTCCCGTCCAACCCAACCCCATCCCTCCGCTCACTTCCCGAACCTCTCCCTCCAAAGGGCTCACGCACCCCCCCCCCTCTCTCCGTCTGCTCTCCCCCGCACGCCCTCCCCCCACAACGCCTTTCAAACAATCCAGCCAAGCCATCCAATATTACCTATCCGCCCCCACCCTTTCCCTTTTTCCCCTCATCCCCTTGCGCGCACTCTTTGGCCTTTCTGTTCCTTCTTCCTCTCACTATCTGTCCACCCTCCCATCCTTCCCTCTCCTTCTTTTCCATTTCTTTAAGCCCCTCTTACGTCTTCTTGACATTCTGTTTTTTTTAACCCATTATAAATTGTTTGGAATTGAAGAAGGGAGTCTCTGACAGGAATATTTACGTACAGTTTGAAAACTGGAATGCCAATATATTGATGTGACCATTCCAATATGTATCCAAGAAACAGCAAGGAATATGGAAATACTAGCATAGAGTCTATATCACGTTGATAAACCAAAGTTTTTTTTACATATCGTATGTTTAAAAATTTTCGTAATCTGGAACCGTTTATGTCTGCTATAAACTAGCAGAAGCTCTTTCAATGAAGATGATTGTTAATCGTTCTATCTATCCTAATTTAATTTTTGGCATAATTATCGCTTATACGCAATTGATGTAATGTTCGCAATGAAAAGAGGTGTGTTTCTGTTTATAGTGATTTGGACCATATGAATTACCCAATTCCTGGTCTGGAACATTATCGGTTCAAACAGGGATTTTGGATTCGTGGAAATTTCCTGAAATGTGTTCATACGAACAAGGTGCAACAACTTATTGTTCAAATTTGTGGAAAAAACAGTTGATGCTATGGTACTGCTTGCCAAATTTCTGCATTTTATTTGCTTCAGGGTCGAAGCAAAGACCACATACGATTAATACTGATGCCAACAATGTGACTTCATGCTTTTCAAAGCGATCTCTTCCTATCTTTCTCCCTCCTTCCCTCCCCACACACACGAGCTGGTCCACTACCCCGTCTCATGCTCCACACCACTGGTGCTTTTCGGAGCCTTTATCTTCCTCGCATTTTTCTCCCCGCGACCACCCACCCCCTTCTTTTCCTCCCAGTGGAATTCTCTTCTTCCCACTCAACCATCCGCCGCCTGTCGCTCCTCCTCCCACACATCGTCGTCATCAACCTCCGTGCCTTCCTACCTTTCCTCTCTCACTTCCTTTTGGAAGACCCATTGGAAAAATACACGGGTGATCCAAATGCCTTCGAAAGACCTCTCCTCAAACCTATATTCTACATTTCTACCCTACCAATGGAGCATATGGATATATATATATACACTAGTATTACATACGCACACACATTCGCACATGCACTCATTACTCATCGTTGTACCGACCAGAGTCAGGCTTGTGAAGAGTGCGATAAAAAGATTATTGATTGAAACCGACTTATATATTAGTTTTTTTTGTAAATGTTCTGACTGAATTGCTTACTCACCTTCCTTTTATTTCACAATTTCATCCTGATATTTCAAAGGGATTCATTCGACTTTTAATGCTTTATTTTTTATATTTCTTGTAACTAGCAGGTCGTCTCGGGCACGTATTTAGGTGAAATTCTCTCCATTATTTTACATATTCATTGCTGGCTAAAAGTTAATAAAATCTTAATTTTTGTTGTCGTATACATGATGTCAAATCAGCTCCTGTCACACATCCTAGCAATGGCTTGTAGGGTAACACATAGATGTTCACATCATGTCGGACCTCTGTTGGTGGAAAAGCAGTAACAAGCAGGGAAGCATCTCTGACGATTTAGGCATGGCTATTTCCACCGTTTTTTTAGTTTATTATTGAGATTTTGGTAAAACTGTTATTGTATAACAATGAAAAAGTTTTTTTTTCCAGCTAATGTAGTCAGCAAATGTCTACCTACTCTGGCTGGCATTAACTATGCCCAAAACTGATTTAAACTTAGGCTCTACAGCCCTGATTACCTTCCACAACATATTCTTTACAGTTTTTTAAAGTTAATGTTATTATAAATCTTGTTTTGCACACTTGACCGAAAAGAATACAGACACAACGACAGTTGAACCAGCGTTCGTGATTACATATAAGTTCATACATTCCTAGAATATGATTAAATTTCTTTTTCAAACTTAGAAAAATGTTCAAGTTTGACTTAAACTTACGTATATTATATCTTATATATACTATTTCATATACACGTTTACTGCTTCTAACAACTATTCATCTTTTATGTCACTAGCGTACACACAAAGCAATAAATTTCTAGGTATGTGTACTTAACGTGAAACTTCTCCCAAATCAAAAGTTAAAAATAACAATTTATAAACGTTCAGCTTGAAATACGAGTAGATGCAAGCACTCAGACAAGGATGTTTTTCTAAAAATTAGTTGGTAGCATTCAACAAATGCAGATACGCATAGCGTTTGGAAAATCCTGGGATGGTATTTTGAATTATTCGCATTTATTTTTTATCATTCCCACTTCAGATTAATCCATGATGCCACTTTTCTGCTATAGCAACAGCAATAGCATGCGGCAAAAATCTTATCAAACCTATTATTAGAATCTCTATGGACTTGTTGATTTTCAAATCCTTTCACAGCAACACCAACGGAGTGTATATTTGTTCGCGAATGGCTGCAAATTAAAAAAAATGTTCTTCTTTGGAGCTAGTAGCACGCTTCTGTAAATAAATGAACCTGGTATCTCGAATGGAATAGCATGCTCTTCACGACTGGAGTTTTGAAAGCATTTATCACTTTTTGGGTCATTTTTCTCTGACACTAATGAAACGTATTGTGCTACCATTCGGTGCGTCGTGTCGGTACCACTATGCTGACTCATTGAGCTTAGGGAAACGCCTTCCTGCCTCATCACTCGAGATAGGGTCGGTTTCGAAAAGGCCATATGCTGGCTTTCTGATTGCATTAGGTACGTCTTCCTGCGTCGCCTAACTCGACGTGTAACGGCGAGAAACATTTTTTTTATTTAAAAAGATTCCATGTTAGCGATGTTTTAAGCGTGTTCATATTGACCCCAAAGGTTCTGGAGTGTTATTAGTGAAATAATTGTTCAGGAGGAGGGGAGGTTTGCAGTATGAATCAAAGACTCTCCTCAACGTGAAACGTTGGATGTTCTGAGAGATTGTTTTATTAGCCAGAAATTAGGATCGAAATGGCCTAAATCGTAGGGACAAAAGGAGAAGAATTACGTGAGGCAAAAAAGCTTCCTCAAGGAGGAGAGAATTGATGGCAGGGACGCTGAGTGAGAATGTTAAGAAAAGTCTCGCCAAAATTTTGATTTGTAGTTATGTACGACGTGGAAACATGGTCACTAAAGCAGGACGATAGGCGAAGGCTGGAGGCCTTTAAAATGAGGATGTGAAGAAGGATAGAGAAGGTGAAGTGGACAGAAAGGAAAACAAATGAGGAAGTTTTAGGCAAAGTAAAGTAGATAAGGGAGCAGAGAAAATTGTTGGAAGAAATCATAAGGAGATAGGGAAAATGGAAGGAAAGAATATTGATTGGCAGTGGGATATTGAAGACTGTGATAGAGGGGAGAATGTTAGGTAAACAATGAAGGGGCAGGGATAGGATAGGGATGTTGGTCGGGATGAAGGGATGAATGAAGTATATGGCGATGAAGTGGGGCTTGTTGTAGAGTAATGGATGTGAAGGATGTTGGGTTGGAAATGTAAAGGATGTTGGGTTGTCTTTTGTTAGTAGAGACAATGTATTCATATAATAGTTGTGTCTTTCCAAAACCTAGCTTATCCTGTAGCGTACCTATAATATTAATAATGCTACGATTTACGATCACTAATATTTGTTAAAATTCTACATAAATCGTGCAGAAGCTGGGTGAATAGTGATTTTTCATTGTAAATTACGTATCCAATTTCAAAATTTGGAGAGAATTATACACGTTTCTGTTGTAATTTCACAAGCACATCCGCATTTATATGAAACCAGCTAAGGCCTACAGAAGAAGCATATATGACTCTCTCTCGACATCAGTCGACACAACCGGCAGCGGAAACCATTAAAATCATGTACTTCCAAATGTATTGTATTTCCAAAGAAAAATGTTAAAAATGAAGTAATTAACTCTACAGTTGCAGAAAGAAGAGGAAAAAATATGTTTTAATGCCAAAAACCGAATATATACACACCTAACTGGGAGGAATAGGATAGGGATGTTGGCCGAAATGAATTGATGAACAAATTATACGGAGATGAAGAGGGATTTTGCTTCAGAGGAGGATGTTGGGTTATGTTTTGTTAGAAGAGACAAAAGAATTATTTTCCTGGCCACCCAAAAGCTATCATAACCGGTAAACATATAGAAATAGTAATAATTTCAAAATGTTTAGGTCCAAAAATATTCCCTCCCATCTCATCATTCGTTATCAAAATGACACCACCATAGCCATTAAACACAACTATGGGATGGCATAAGCGAGAATGAATTGAAGCCGCCTTGTAGGATCGCCCACGTTCAGTGGAGATCGGTTCTTTTAGAAGATTACCACAGGGAAAGTATCTCGTGGAAAGGTGTCTGACACCACGGGGTGTGCATTCCGGCGATGGAGATATGTAAAAAAAAGCACTGCTGAGGAAGGCAAAAGAAAAGGTCGTCGATTACCATTCTATGAAATTACTAAAGGCAGGATAATTATGGCAATAATTTCTGGAAGCAACGGGTTTGAGCCAAGTTTGTGGCCGTACCCAACAGTGGGGGAGGTCGAGGGGGAGGACAGGAATATATCTTTCTCCAATATCACATGTTGTGGTGGCACTTCTGAGTTAACAGCAGCAGAATTGGCGTAGGAGGGCACGGCAACTTTTAGGAAATGAAATTTAGGGATGATATGGAGGACATGAAAGGGAAAAAAAATTACGTAAGAAAGAGAAATGGAGAATGGAATTCAAAATGGAGCATTTGTTGCTTCAAGCGAAATGAAAATTCCGCGGTGACTGCTGGAACATTAATTAAAGGGAAATTCATAGAGCAGAGTTGGAGTGAGCTGCCCGAGGTATGTCAATGTGTGTTGCTTTCTTTCCTGAAAAATTGGGAAAGAAAGCAACACACAATGAGTAAATAAAATTTCGAATTTTATTTACCAAAGACAACACTTAATTAAAATATTATATATTTAGGTGCACATAACAGAAAGCGGTGTTAGGGATTAATTGTTGCATAGTGCGTGAGAACTAAAGGAGAAAATATTAGAAATTTTTAATTCAAGAAAACATTTTAGCAATGTATAATTGAAGAGGAATGGAGGATGATGGAGTAAAATTGGGAGGTAGGATATCGTTAAGCATGTTTCCGCGGCGTTGTGTCATAAACATCTCCATTCTTCCGGGTACTTACCAAGTGAGTTAGCTTCAATAAACATCCCACGAATGAAATATAAAATAATGAAGATTTATATCCAGGAAAGGCATGTTTTTTAAATAGAAATGGCCGTGATCAAACTGAAGTTCTGGTCAAGCAAAGATATGAAACTAACGCCTCATAGGCGTAGGAAAATGTGAAAAGTTATAGCTTTGCACAAGTTATAGACAGATCAAACATAGATATCGGCTTTAGGTATTTAGAGTCAGGGTTATCAGGTCGCAGTTTCCAACTTATTTTCAACGGGTGTATGGAAAATTGGCAATCAATAACGGCCTTCTAAATATAATTCTAAATCAAAGAGGGATACTCGGAAATTTTTGGTACTGTCTTATCCCTTAAGAAGAATACGAAAGTAGCGACTGTAAATGAAGATTATTTTTCCGATTTGGTATTATTTTTTAGATATTTTAGTACCCTACCGCTATTTCCTACCGATATTTCAGTAAGCCACCGCTACAGAGTGTGTCAGGGGGTGAAAACACACCAAACTAATTATGACCCGATTATGTTTACCCATATCGCGGTTGGATAGTGTTATTCTGATCCCTTATCGTTCGTGGAAAAAATTACATCTTAAATTTATCTCTTCTACATTTTATCACTCTAATTTTATTGGCATGATTTACCCTACCGTAGTACGATCGGGGTAATAATACGTACATTTTCAACATCACTGCTTAAGAGACATCCTTCCAATTTATGCTAGAGCTTCAATTTGCAATATAACCTTCGCTCCGTGAGTGATTCCCAGCCTAGCTGCTCCAATATTTTGGATTATTTACTAAGTTTATCATAACAATGTTTTACAAATCCAGCCCCTCTACGCTACACGCGATGCAATTCGGCAATCAATCCAAATTCGTGAGGATCCCATATACTTGCAGCATATTCTAAATGAGGCCTAACCAACGACAGCTAACATTTTTCTTTGACCTTTTCATCACATTTATCAAATAATTTTCTAATAAATCCTAATTTATTGTTAGCTTGTGCACATATTCCCCGTATGTGTTTCGCCCATTAGAGATCGCCGGTGAGGGTAACGCCTAGGTTGACTCTTTGAACGCCTTTTATTAAGTCTACACTGTCCATTTCGATATTCCCAATGTAGGAAGCGCTCAGGAGGGAATTGCTCGTTTTCCAAAAATTCATATTTACGCACTTTTTTACGTTTAATTTTAATTGCCAAGTGTCAGGTCAGCATTAAGGTAGTCAGATAAAGCCACTGTGCCCTCGGGGTTACAACTATCTCAGTAAACCACTGCATCTGCGGCAAATAAAGGTACCTTACTGGTGACTACGGAGTCAATGTCGTTAACGTAAAGTTGGAGTAAAAGAGGTCCAATAACACTTCCCATTCTTTGACCTTGTATGAAATGGATTTGATGGAAACAAGTCTGTAACTGTTCGGTTCCATCTTGTCTCCGATTTTAAATATGGAGGTTACGTTAGCCATTTTTCATTATCTGGGAACCTTGCAACCTGCTAGAGACTTTTTAAATATTATTTCTAGATACGGCGCAATTCCCGAAGCTAGATCCTTAAATATACGAGCGGGTATTTCATCGGGCCGGAAGATTTATGAGGTTTGATATTTTTCAGCAAACGTTCTATTCCATTTTTTGAGATTTCAATTTTGGCCATCGGTTGGCCGGCATGATTTGATAAGCTATCGAAGGCATTCGGTGAGACATTGGTGCAGACGCCTTGAAAGAAGGAACTTAATAATTTAGACTTTTACAAACTTTATGTTACTCTTTCACCCTTACCATTTTTGAGTGAATTTACCGTTGACTTATTTCCCTGAACCTTTCTGACTTACAGCCAAAATACTTTCGGATTCTCTTTCAAATTTTCCGCTAAACTTTGCCCTTTGAATTCACATGACGCTTTCCGAAATTCCTTCTTGGAATTCGTCCTAGGTATCTTGTAATAATAAGTTATCTCATTTTTATTGTCACTAAAGATGTCATCCCTTATATCTTTTATCTCGGCGTGACAAAGTTTTTGGCGTCGCAATGCTTTTCTTATTTCCGCGTTGTACCATCTAGGTTCCGTGTTATCTTTTTGAAATTTACCGGGAATGAACTTGCTGACTGCTCAAAGTTCGTGATCTCCAGGAAGTCATTCCACGTATCCTAAGTATTTTGGTAATTACTAGTTACATTAAAATTTACAAATTGATCCTTTATCACGCATTTTAAGCCATTGGAGTCTCCTTCTTTTAAAAAGTAAACTATTCTTTTAGGCTTCTTATTTCTGACCCATGTAGCGAAATCTTAGCATTTACTGCCTAATGATTACTAATTTCTTTTATGGTCTCTATAGTTAAGACTTTTTCAGGTATGTTTGTTGCTAACAAATCACGACTATTATCACTCCTAGTTGGTGAAGTGACAAGTTGATGCAAGGAGTCCAATGTAAAAGATTCTGAAGGCTTCGGAGAATCAAGAGATGCGTTTATAATGGAATAAAATAGTAAATTTTGGAGATTCCAATCTAGGGATCGATTGGATGGATCGAGTTTCGGAAGGCATAGATTTGGGTGAATTACGGCGAACACATACGCATAAGGAAAAATGATATGATGGCGGGTTATTTCGAGTTCTGAATTCAAATGTTTGCAACGGTAGTAACGCTATGATGGATGTGGTATTTCCGCAGTAATTCAATTCTTTTCGCAGACAATTTCGTTGAAAGGTGATGAGAGGAAGATGGCATTATGACCAGCATACTATTTTGAATCCTTAATTTAATGTAATACTTTCATACTTTCGCAAACTTGACTCAAGGACTGGTGTATTAGGTCAATATAATGTGCCACTTACGTATCTCGGGGCCATATGAGTCTGGGGTAAGCAGCCTCTGCATTAGTGATTGGCGATTGAATAGTGAGCGGATGATATTTCACAATTTAAAAAATTACACCGATGAAAAATTTCACAGGACTATAAAATGCACTGGAAAGTATTGCAAATCCTCAGAAAGGCATAGGTGTTACGATAGTTTTACATAAATTTGATTCAAAAAATGGCCGTTTTACTTTCAAATTTGGCTCAAATTCATATTGAGCGAATTAAATGGACGAAGGAATTCCGAGCATTATCTTAACGCTTCATAAAATACAATATATTTGTGATAATTACATGTTTTATGAGTTAATAGTAGAAATGAGTTTCTAATTTTTTTTAGGTAGTATTAATAGAATAACATTAATCCTCAACACTCAATGGCAGAATGATTGATTATCAAACCAGTTACTGTAAGGATAGCATCGAGAGCCGATGAAGGAAATGTCCTTTTATAAGTCAACGAAAATCTGTACACATTCATTGGACTTTTATTGGAGCATCAAGAACCAGCAGTAGATTAACCATCAAAATATACGAGAAGTCACCAACTATGTTTAATTTGTTCAGTTTGAACCTTGTCGCACTAAACACCACGGCGTGCAAAAACTAAAGCGGAGTAGAGATAGTCCCTTTCCCTGATCTGCTTACGATATCTGAGGAAGTTTAGCCACTCGGAAAATATTTACTTCAGTCTCTTCCGCACAAAAACCCCATCCGGTTCAATGGCATACTCTCGCTTATGAATCATTGGTTAGGCGAAAAATGTACTCAAGCCGCACCCCGAGCCGAAAAAACGGTTTATGTGGAGCCAAAGGTGCGCGCACATCAAACACCGCAATGCTCAAGATCCACCTCTATGCTGAGGCGGAGCTGGCTCATGTTCAACGCTATTTCCTTAATATCACTGCTCATCATTACGTCAGTTACCATTTGCTCCCTAAATGGGAATCCATTGGCTTTACAAGGACCCAGAAAACACAGCTTAGGTTTACCAGGAGGATTTGGACCCTTTTGGTTAGGAAATAAAATCTCTACTATCCTTCGAAGACTATTTCCTCTTTCAGAGTTTTTGGCCACTGATGATGATGGGAAACAAATAGGTTTAGAATAGTCAGGGAATGGTTTAGTCTTTCGTTGAAACTAGTCTTACTTTAATCACAATTTAGAGGATATTTATGTGCTCTGCTTAAAAACTTCTTACTCGGGTCCTCATACCTTCTTAATTTTACCAATGAATTAGAATGAAAAAATTATTTAAGTTTCAGTAAAAACTTATCGGTTTTTATTTTAAATTATGATGAGGACGTGTGAGCTGAGCATTTGGATATTGAACGGAGAATTTAGCTTCGATTCCCAAGTGACTTAAACAGCCCCCAACTTAACCAGATCTGGATAGTTTTTCATGCGCAAGATTTTCTTGAGAAACCACAGACGACGCGGCGTAGGGAAAGCAACTGCCTCCCCGTTAATATATGAAATACACTCGAGTATGGCTTCGTACAATGTGGGCTAAAAGTATAGAGTAACTTTTTGCCTGATTGCCATGATTATTGTGTATTTATTGATCCGGGAAAATTGGAACAAAACTTAATTTAAACACACAAGTGTTGTGAGAGCCAAGAAGAACTGAAAAGTGGAGAACCTTATCTGAGACTTTACAGTTAAATGGAATATCACTGATATCAGCACTTAAATTTGAATGATAGTTTCATCATACAGTCATGTAACTGTGATCCAGAATACCCATGGGCATTATGAAATCACGCATAGCAGCTTCAGTTGTATTTCCTGATTGAACGATTATTTTCTATAATGTAGGAACTACCTTGTGCAAAGTTTATGAATTGATGAATATTTATTGTGAATGTTACTCCCGAAGCGTTATATACCGTTTAAATTGAAGTTTTCCAGGCATACAAATATCAAATTCAATATCTGTTAAATTATGCCCAAATAAAGCTATGGCGGCAAATAAAACTAATTTATTAGAAAATCCACGAAGATGCATGGGGAAAATTGATTAATAGCATCAAAAACGACCAGCATGGACACCAAAATATAACCTAAAAATTAACAAAGCATTATTCGGAACGGACAATGATACGACACAAATTCATCATGCATCAGAAAAGAAATGAATACACTATTAAAAACAATTTTTCTGTGGCACAAATGCAGCATTAGAGAAGAAATGCAAAAATAATTGAATAAAAAACTAAATAAAGCAAAAAAAAGTTTTGAGCCCAAAAAAATAGGGCAGTCACTGACATTGATGAGATTAACTAGGAATTGATTTAATACAGCAATTTCATATTAAAGCCAATATTTTTTCATTTCTGTGAGAAAAATTCTAGATTACATATGGATGAGGTAAAGGCTTAAGTAATACCTATTATTAAAAATGTAGACAGAAGTAGATGAGGTAGGTACAGAAGTATTATTTAATTTATTATCGACATTACAGTGTATATTATGTTATTAACTACTCGAGTGTCTAAAATAACAGGCAATCTACGTATTTCATGATGAACAAGCTGATTTTAAAAAGGGAAGAAGTAGTACTAACAATGTATTCACACTGAAACAAATTTTAGATAAGCGATGAGAATTCGACTTAATAACACGCCTGGCTTTCATTGATTGCTCTGGACCGGATTGACCGACAAAAATATGGGATGCAATTGTAAAGGGAAAACATCCTTGACGTTTACAGCCATGCATCTACAATTCATAAAAAAATAAAGTATTTTTATGAATACAGAAAGGTAACAGACAGAATAAATGAGAATATCCATGAAGTCTCCATATCCATTTCCAGCTCTATTTAACACGTGCATAGTCGATGTTAGGGTAACTGAAAACTTTCTGTGAACCCTGGAATTATAATCGCAACCAAAGTAACCATTATTAATCTACTACTAGGTGGTGACCAAGTCATCATTCAAAAACAGAAGAGGAAATACGAAAATCTGTCTTCCAGTTCCATAAAATCTGTAGTATTTATAATCTTACTGTATCGCTAAAAAAAGAAAAAACGATGGATATTTTATGATGTACATCAAAGATATCCAAAAAGAGTGATAAACAACCACAATAACTATAGAGAAAGAACCACATGTTCAGTATTTAGGAATGGAATTACCAATTAATGATGAAAAAAGAGGTTTAGATTAAAAATTTCACCGTTTTTAATTCATTTTCAATTCAGTAAGAAGAAAAATAAAAGGAAAAACAATAGAAGAGACAATTAAAATGGTATAACTATATTCCAATTCAGACTATTCTCCACGGTTCTGAATTTTGGATACAGAATAGAAATGACGAAAGAAGGGTTCACAAATGGTAGGAATTAAATTGTTTAGATCAAGCGAAGGCTATTCCAAACAAGCCCAATTATATGATATATATCTTAGAGATGAACTTAAAACGCAAGCCATTAACGAGATAATAGTTGATAATAGAATATAATGGAAGTATCATGTCCAACGGATGAAATAAGGAAGAGTTCCAGGGGAAGCTTTTCAACTGGAGCGCAAGGGTAATATAAATGTGGGAAGACCTAGGAAAAGATCCAAGTCCCAAAACTTCAGATTTTACCAAAGACTGCGAACATATGATGATGAAGACCTAAGTGAGAATTTGCTGTGGGCAATTATAAAATGAATTAGAGTGATTTAACATTTATGAGTGACTTCCACAGACGTTCCGGGTCAAGGTCGCCAATGAAAAACTCATTTTGAGAACGGCGGATTATACATGGTTTCACATTCTAATTATTTATGGGCCTTTACCATTTGAACTACACGTGTAATCAACAACTCCTTGAATTAGTGGAAGCCATTTGCTCGGAATGTTCTCGTAAAATATAAGAGTTTCAGTATTTCCATATCGGCTTGCTAGTAAAATAAATTTTGTCTGTTCAATAAAATAATGTAGCATCATGACTTAAAGCACGCGAATATCGCGATGCACGAAAAAATTAAAACTTAATAGTAATAGTTTTGACGCTGTCATTTATATTATTCACCTGGTTTCAGACTAACTATTTCATATAAGAATATTTTATTTGTCAGGAGCTTGTACCTTGTTCATTTATCCGTCATTATTTTGATTCAAAATTATATGTGAAATTAAAGGTGTTAGAGAGACTGACATTTTTTTCTTTGAAATTTAGATTTATATGCTTTAAATGTGTTGGCTCATTCATTTAATTTTCGAGATAATATTCATTATACAGTCCAGCGAGAGAGTAAATAACGAGTGAAATGATAGCGCTGCATAAGAAGGTCACTGCACTGCACTGTCAGAAAGTTAGACGGGAAAATCCGTGCACACTTTCAAAAATACACCAGGAAAAATGTAGATCAAACATAGAAAGATACAAGAGAGATGGAAGGAACAAATAAGGGAACTATATGGTAAACATATCAGGTCAACAAACTAGGATATATATTGAGAATATGACTTTAAAGGGGATAACTGTTGGAATGAAATGTAATAATTTACTTTGTGATTCCACACACTTTATTTAAAAAAAAACACGACCCAGGTTTCAACGTTGAACGTCATCATCAGGTATCAGGGATAACTGTATTCCAGGCATACTTGATTGCAAAATAAAAAGGACAGTAAGAGCGTTGAAATTCATTAAGGCTGTGGGGATATATGACATGCCTACGAAACTACTTCCAGGTTAGAAAAAACATGAAAAAAAGGTTTTATGGGCCAATTCGTAGCATTTATAAGGAAGGAATGTGGCCGGAAAATTTCGTCAAATCAGTGTCAGTTCCTAATCCAAAAAAGGCAAAGCAGTCGTACGTGAGGATAGCAGAGAAATGTTTGATTTCGATCACTGCTAAAGAGTGTATAGAATCATCAATACAAGGAATTATACATCTACATCTACATAATACCCCGCAAGCCGCCGCAAGGGCGTGTGGCGGGGGGTGTTAGGTCACCAACCGTAAAAAAGAAAAATACCACATGCAAAAAAAAAAAACAACACGGAAAATTACACCCACAGCAGCGCACACACTCATGCAAAAATCCCTTCATCCAATACTCATGCAAACACATATACATTTATAATTATAGGAGAATTATAGGAGAGCTAATGAATATTTGTGGTATGACTAGGATGGATCCAGGAAGGGGAGAGGTACGCATGATGCCATATAGCAGTAACGAGTTTACTATTAGAAAAGAACATCGCGTACCAACGTGTTACATTTGTCTGTTTCATAGATTTAGAGAAGGCGTTCTATAGAAACAAATTGGGTAGAATTAATCAGCCTTTTGCAGGAAATTGGAGTAGACTTGAAGGATAGGTAACTTTAAAGGAATTTGTAAACATGACTCAGACTGCTCAGGTGCGATTGGCAGATTGAGAGTCGAGATGGGCAATGCTTGGAAGAGGGGACAAGATGGGTGTGTCCATTGACGTATATACTTTTCAACCTATATATGAAGGAAATAATAAAAGAGAAATGGAAATAAACTAAAAATAGGAATGATCGTTGGTGAGGAAATCATAAAATCAATTAATTTTGCAAATGAATAAGCTTGAGCCTGCCAGCCAGCCAAGGTGTTGCAAGCATTACTAAGCGAAATAGAAAATCATGGTGATAGCTATGGAATAAAAACTAATTTTAATAATCAAAGGTTTTCGAGAAAGACAACGGTTAAGTATTTTAATAGGAGTTCATAAACTAAGCAGGTTCACCTATCTCGGAAGTGTTTAGGATCAAAATGGTTTTAGTGGTAGGGGCGTAAGAAGAGGATTGAGTTAGATAAAGCAGCTTTCACAGGGAGGGAACTGCTAACAAGGACGTTGAGTGAGGAATTTAAGAACAGCTTGTCAAAGCTTATTTGAATGAAACTTGAATTTTTGCAGCTGTGAAACTTGATTGTTGAAGCAAGATGATGGACATATGTTGGAGTTCTTTTATAAGTGGGTTTGAAGATGGATGGAAAGGAAAACAAACGAAGAATTAGTTAAAAGTGGGTTCAGATCAGCGATGAAATGTTGAATATTGTAATAGAAGAAAAGAGGCCAGCGTGGTAGGGGTAGGAAATCATAGGAATGTTGGGTGGAATGAAGGGAGGTAGAATGTTTAAAGCTAAAGAACAGTTTATCGTAGTGTAGGTTTTCTTGTTAGGCGAGGCTCAGAAATGCAGCGATATCTAATCTGTTTCTATTGAAAACCTTTTGTAAACGGTAGACTCCCAATAATTATTCAAGCAAGCATCAACTGAATTATTCTTGCAGCCTAGTCAACTGATAAATAATTTTGACAAGGGTATAATTTCAGGAATTCACCAGTTTGAACAAGGCCTAAAACTTATGACTGAATTATTGAGTATAAGGATGAATAGAAGTTGGCCGTCGATTTTGTGGATTCAGGCGTTTGTCGAAGGCGAGCATGATTGATTCGTAGCATATAATAAATTACTATCCCACCGCTAACAATATATGTGTCGACCAAGGCTTCGACCTTACACCGTACATACATAACAACATTATGTATGTACCTTTCAGGTACATACATAATGTTGTTATGTGCAAGCTTAAACAGTTTCCTCTAACACAGCAAGGGCGTGGGTTTGGGGGTTTTGCGCGTAAGCGGTTTAAATTGAAAGGGCAGGTGCAAAATAAGGTCGACAAAAGTTGCTTAATAATATAGAATGCCAGTCCGTGGTAGGGTTCCCGCTACTTGTGGGAGGCAGCCGGTGTGGAGGTAGGCTGTAGATCCCCGCCAGTTGGTGAAGTGGATTACTGCCCCCCACGCGTCGTCCTTAGTGTTAGAGCCTGGAGAGTATAATCCGGCCTCTGCTTTCTCACTGGTGGGGGGATGAGAAACGGCCGACTATCCTCACTGGCCATGAATTGAAGACCTCCGGGTGGGTAGCCGGTAAGAGCCAGCCAGCCTGATGGTGCAGGCATAGCCAGTGGGGGAAAACAATACAACAATTTCAGAGTGTAAAAATCATTCGCCTTTACCGAGATTCGAACCCGGATCCCTCGACGTACGGGATCTGGGTTCGAATCCCGGTCAAGGCGAATGATTTTTACACTCTGAAATTGTTGCATTGAAATACATATTTGCGAATGACTCAGTTTAAAGTTACTGTTGCGGCATCTCCCGTTAATTGAAATTTGGGGAAAACAATGTTGAGAAGGGGAACAAGAATTAAATTGTGCCTCACTTATAGGGGATGATTTTTCTTTTTCCATGATTGGATTATTTCGACCTTATCTGATCCATCTAAGTTCTTGCCTTTATTTTGAAGATATAAAATTTTAAAGTCCAAGTCGCCAGATAGGTTGGACTCAATAACATGTTTGGCTACCATAGAAGTTAGGGACCCTAATGCGGTACACTTTTGGTGTTCCGTAATGCGTGTAACGAAATTACCGTCCGTTTGCCCAACGTAAATTGCGTTGCACCCACACGTTCTTGTACGTACACCACTCACCGTGGACTTGTCCATTTTGTCTTTGCTTGCATAAAGAAATTTGAGCGTTCAGAGAGTGTAAAAGGAGACGAGAGTTTTATCCTTCGGGATCGCGTTGCATATACGGTCGGACAGATTGCTAACGAGCGGCATTCTCCCCCACTTGCATGTATCCTTATCAAAATCCCCGCGACGTGACGAACTTAAGCCAATGGTCAGCATTTTCTTTTTTTTCCGTACCAAGTTAGAGATGAGAGATTCACCGTGGCTATTCTTGAAGGCAATGTTCTTGATGGTTGCAAGTTCTAATTAATTCACCGTTGCTATTGGACAACGGAATGCTGGTTTATCTGCATATGTATCATAGAATGGGAACTGGATATCTTGAGGTAAATCAAATGTTTGGAATTGGAAGGAATTTATGATCAGTATAGGCGAGTTTCCTATAGTTTGGAAACATATTTTTGTTCTTTTTTCTGAGTAGTAAGGTCTAAGAAGTTGATTCTGCCCTAAACCCTATGTTCAATAGTGATTTTTATGGAATTATGCAGTGAGTTTAAAAAGAAAATGACGAAACAGCGCCGAGACATAGATTGAAAAATTATTTATTAACAGTAGAATAGTGCATTATTATTTCTTACGAGTTAAGAAGTTGTTCATTTAGAATTTTATGTATTGAACCGTAATATTAGTCAATTTTCTATGAAATGACCTGTTCACTGCAATAATTATGAAGTTTCTATTAAACATACGCCACATTATTATTATTATATGACAGCACTTCGGGAGACTGTTAATGGTATTTGGATAAATTCATAAGTAACATTTATAAGTTATTTCTCCGTTTCCTCTTATAATACGTGCACATTATTTGAACGCATGAAATTCGTATTTATATTCCTCGCTACTGTTTAATTAAATCATCTACCCTATTTATTTTATAATATTTTACCACACAGAAAAATTTTGCTTTCATTTTCACAATATGAGATGCTTGAAATTGTTGATCATATTGCTAACGTCGCAGCTCTGAACGTACAATTACATTAGTTCTTTTTTATATTTTATACAGGACTCACTAAAAAACTTCGTAAATACTTTTTGAAAAATTTTCACTATCAGTTTAACACAATTCTCTTTGCATTAATGAAGAAATATAGATATATATTCAGTGCATTTCTGCTGTAAGAACTAAAAAAATGACAACTTTGATCTCGTAAAGATATTACATATTCCACGTTAAGGTTACATTTCCGTTCTTAAAGTAGATTTAAAAATTTGACGTAAAACTAACCTGGATTGCACCAAAGAGCAACACAATCTCCTGATTAATTTGCAGGATTCAAGTTTTATACTAGCATTATGATAAGGAGCGTGAAAATTGGAAATTTCGTGTCCATTTTTACATCGTAGCGGTACCCTGTTATACTCTCATTTTTCACCCAGGCCGCGAAATCCGAGGGAAGATTTGAGTTCCCACGGCCTATAAAGATCATTAGCCTTTAATAATTGCGATTAAGAGAATAAGTTACGCCCGCTTATTCCTCCTCTAAAGTGTTTTCACCACAGCTTTACCGCTTTGCTTTAGATGGCGCTCGTGGAGGAAGAACACGAATCTCCGGGAGATCAAATAACGCCGCCGAGGCCGCTTTTCCTAACGGTCGTTTACATTAAAAAGATCACAAACTACGCAGTTAACCTACTTTTCCGGATAGGATGGGTCTTAACATACCCGGAAGGATTAAAACAATTGTTTCTTTTGCCCTCATGCTTGCATTTAATCCTGGTGTGATGGTATTTCTGACGTAAGCCATGCTAATGAATTTACGCGCAAATCCATGATTCTCGACTGCAAATAGGAGGTCTTTGAGATATGGTGCTGGGTGTAAGTAACCTCCACGCAGTTTCAAATTGGAGGCGTGAAAATTTCAAATGGAGATCTTAATTAGATGAACTTAATTGTTACGCCATATAAGACTTCTTTAAAAAGTCCACTTTAGAATAAAAATTGCCTTCTCATAAAAAAAAACGATATAATGATTTAAGAGAAATCCGTTTATTTTCATCACACATTTTTTAATGTGGCCCATTGGTGTATCTTTACTATGAATATTGTTAATTCGCATAAATATACAACCTAACTACCGTAGAAAATTTGTTTTATAAATCTCACCAGCAAGGTGATCTAGCTCCTCAAAGGATTAATTGCATCTAATTAGACTTTGTTTAATAGGCGATAGGTCAATTCTTTTAAAGTTGAAATTATTGCTCGTTTTAATTGGAAAAGTTTTGCTCTACACTTGCATTATTCCATTAACACTATTACTTTGAATTATGAAAAAATATTTCAGTTTTTGTACAAGCTGGATGTGTCAAAAAACAAACATATCTCTGACCTGGATAAATATTCTCAGCAAAATGATTACAGGTAATGTGATTCTTATTTAATGCGTTTTACTTTTTAATTTTCAAAAATGAAATCTTCATGTACCATCCAACATGTATCATATTAGAGGGTATACTTCGACACTATACTTTCTGGGACAATCAAATTGGCCTATTTGTTCTCAATATTTATGTATAATCACTTATTATTATTAGCATTATTATACTTTTTTTTTTTTAAGTAATCTACCGGTTAAGGTAGGTTTTTGGACTGACACAACTACCAAACAAATATTTTATTACTCCTAACAAAACACAAAATCAATCATCCTACTCTATATCAGGTCCCTCTTCATCTCTGAGTACTTCCTTCCTCCCTTCATCCCGTCCAACAACCCTATCCTGTTCCTTCCCTTTCCTCTTTTGCCCAACATTCTACCCTCTATCACAGTCTTCAACATCCCACTGCCGGTCAACACCCCCTTCATCCACTTTTCCTGCCTCCATAGGATTGCTCCCAACAAACCCCTCTCTTCGCCCACCATACCAAGTACTTCCTCATTTGTTTTCTTCTCTGTCCATTTCACCTTCTCCATTCTTCTCCACACCCACATTTCAAAAGCCTCCAATCTACGTCTATCCTCCTGCTTCAATGACCACGTTTCCGCTCCGTACATAGCTACGCTCCATATCAAAGTTTTTACGAGTCTTTTCTTAACATCCTTACTCAAAGTCCCTGTCATCAACTCCCTCCTCCTTGTGAAAGCCTCTTTGCCTAGCGCAATTCTTCTCCTTACGTCCCTACTACTTTGACCGTGTTGGTCCAAAACACTACCGAGATACGTAAACTGTTCTACCTGCTCTAGCTTTTGCCCTCCTATTTTAATGTTAAGCTTGGCCTTTTTCTTTCTAGAAAATCGCATAACCTTTGTTTTATTAATATTGATTCTCATCCCATACCTGTCGCACTGAATTTCCAATTCACTAAGCAATGCTTGCAGCCCCTTGGCTGACTGACAAACTAAAGCTTGGTCATCAGCAAACCTAACTGATTTTACGACTTCCCCGCCCACTTTCATTCCTACCTCGAGTTCTTCCCATGCCTCTTTGATCATTTCTTCTGCGTACAGGTTGAACAGCAACGGTGATAATGGGCAACCCTGCCTTACACCCCTTCCTAACACTGCCCATCCTGACTCCCCGTTTCCCACCCTCACCTGGGCAGTCTGAGACATGTACAGATTGCGGATTAGCCTCCTTTCCCTCCAATCTATTCCTATTTTCTGCAATATACTCATTAGTTTTTCCCAATTTACTCTATCAAACGCTTTTTCGAAATCTACGAAACAGGCAAATACCTCCTGGTTGTGTTCTATATTCCTCTCGATTAATAATCTCATTACTGCAATGGCATCACGCGTACCTCTCCCCTTCCTAAACCCAAACTGATCATCCCCTAAGTAATCATTTGCCCTACTCTCTATCCTTTTGTTTATGATCCTGAGAACAACCTTAGCTGCGTGGGATATCAAACTAATTGTCCTATAGTCCTCACATGACGTGGCCTTTACCTTTTTCGGAATAGGAACTAAAACTGATCTCACAAAGTCTTCCGGCCAGATTCCCTCCTCATAAATACTACGGATCAGCCCATATAGCCTCTTCCTCCCACATTTTCCCAAGCATTTCAAAAGTTCCACGGGAATGTTATCTACCCCCACGGCCTTATTTAGTTTCATCTCCCTTAATGCCCTTTCTATCTCATTGTCTAGTATGCCTGGACCTAAGCTATCTTCCTCTACGTCATGTTCCTTTTCAATGTCTAACTTTGTTGGTCTAAGCTCTTTACTATACAGGTCTTCTACATATTCCTTCCATCTCTCTTGGATCTTTCCTGCGTCAACTATTACCTTACCGGCCTTATCTCTAACTGCTATCGTTGATCTCCCTTTCTTACTTCCCGATAAAGATTTAACTATGCTGTAAAGCGCACCGATTTCCCCCTTCCTCTGCAGACTTTCCATATTCTCGCACTGCGTCTTCCACCATGCTTCCTTTGCTTTATTTGTTGCCCGCCTCAATTTATTGTTCAATTCTTTGTACTTCATTTTGCCTAATTCTGTATTTATATTCTTCCATTTTCGCCGCTCATCCATTTTTGTAATCATCTCATCCGTGATCCATGGTTTACGAGTCCTTTTAGCGTTAACGGTCCCAATAGTGTCTTTTGCCGCTTTAGACAACCCTTTTTTGATACATTCCCATTTTTCTTCAATAGTACTTAGCTCTTTACCGTCCTCCATGATTTTCTCTACCGCCTGTTTGTATTCCTTTCTTTTCAACCCATTTAATGCTTCTACATTCCATTTTCTAACTCGCCGCCCCTGCCTTATCTTTTTAAAACGTACGCTACATTTCATAACAACTAAATTGTGGTCTGAGTCCGCATCCGCTCCCGGGAAGCTGTGGGAATTTATCACACTGTTCCTAAACCTGTGTCTAACCAGGATATAATCTAGCTGATATCTTCCCGAGTCACCTGGCATTTTCCATGTATACCTGCGTCTTTTGTGGTGTCTGAACCAAGTGTTGGTGATAACTAACCCCTGTCTCCTGCAGAACTCAACTGCTTTCTTCCCGCGGTCATTCCTCGTGCCTAAACCGTAGTCCCCCACCTCATCACCATCTCTTCCTTCGCCTACTGTCGCATTCCAATCCCCCATCACTATCAAATGTTTCCCTGCAGGAACACATGCAATCATGTCCTCTAACTGATCGTATATCTTATCGACCTCTTCTTCCTTATGGTTGCTCGGTGGCATGTATACCTGGATAATAACTAAGTTCGTCAGTTCTGCTTTTATCTCCACTAGTAGTATTCTATCCGTTACCTGCTCTATGTTGACTACGCTTCTTCCTACCTCTTCATTTAATACTATGGCGACCCCTCGTTGGCTCTCGTCCCCACCGCTGTATATTATTCTATACTTATCACTCCAGTAATCCCCGCTATCTTTCCATCTCACCTCGCATAGACCTAAAATATCTATATTTCCCCTTTCCATCTCTCGCTTAACATTCTCCAATTTCCCCGTCCTCATCATTGTCCTAACATTCCACGTTCCTATTCTAACTAATTTGGTCTTTTTCTCCTGCGTCTTCTGTCCTGCTGCTGCTGGTTTTCCCTTGCAAGGGTTTCGTGGGATGACGACCGCGGAAGCCTTGCCTCCCCCGCTGCCGGGCACGACACACGGCCGATTGGGCCGAGCCCCGTGGTTGCCAGGACTCAAAATATCTCTATTGTCCATCACATTGTTCTTGGGAATGATAATTGAGGTGGTTTCCCGTTGCCTTCCTCAATAGTGTTTTTAACGTGACACCATCACTTACTGGCCGCCCCACTGGGGTCAGACGCCATTGCAGCCGCCTCACTGAGGAACAGACGCTGCGTGGACTACCTTTCGTCTGGCTCCTAACCTTCGACCTATCTGGCATGGGTGACCCTACCAGGAGCAATTTTTATTACTCCCGCCAGTACAGCTCTAGGGGTCATCGGAACGCACAAGCCCTTCCACCACGTCAAGGTTGTAGTCCGGGGAGGGATTATTATACTTGTTATTAGTTTAATTAGCCGATCACTTCTTGCTATCTAGGGAAGAGTTTCATCGATTTTAGTCAGAATTTCAAATTACGATGGAAATTAGCCAATTCGCGTCAGCGAAAAGTAGTCATCGTCGTTATAATTGCGGGTTATCAGACTTCAAGATCGTTCTATAGGAATTCTGCAGGAATCCCTATCTGTATCTCTACCGGTTAGGTCTTCAGTGAACGCTCGCTTTTCCTATCGGTAATCCCAGAGACAAAAAGGCTCAAATTACATATGAATGTAATGGGGAAGAAGCTCGTAAAGGAGCTATATGAAGATACGTAGTGCCCATCGGTTTGCTATTCTCGGCTAAGTTTAGCCCAATCGCAACAACTACCATTGGCTATTTTTGATATATTCGGCTTCTTAGCTATAAGTTGGCTCTTCATAAGAACTTAACAGAGGTCAATTACAATAACTTACATTACATTTGCACTCTTTTAGCACTCGCATTCCTTTATTATGTTATTATTATTAATCATTATAGTCTTTGCGGCACATTTTTAAGTCTTCAGGCTTCTTCCACGTGTAGGTATATGCTTCAAAATGTTTTTGAAACAGCCTTTTCCCAAACACTAATATGTATTATTCGTGGAATGCCGGTAAACTTTACTCATTGATTTCTTTATTCAAGTCCGTATTCTTACTATCTGTTTTATACTTGCCCTTCTCCGACGCTCGTGCTCGTCTAACTTTGCTATTAGATAATCATCTCCTTTCATTTTTTTCTCTCAGGTGCCCATATCATCGTATACATTTTCGTGTAGTCCGCGATAAAAGCAAACTGTTGCCCCTGTAGTGTATGCAAGTAATGTTGTTGTCGTAACCATGGCGACCCTTTCGTCTTATCTCTAGAAGTCCACTGCAACACACTTGTGCAACATTATCACCCTTCTCTGTTTTACAATTACGGGTCCTTCACGAATTACAGTTAGCCTGAGCTACAAAAGTTTACTTCTTTGGGTCGTATCATTTCCCTCACATTGTTAAGTACTACGCCCGCAAACATCGTTATTTCTTTATGTTTCTAGTATTCGAGAACTATGATCTGGTTCTAGGGAAGTAACGATTTTCTGAGTTTCGGGGTTTACAACTCCGTGGTGTCTAGGCGTCACATTCGAGCCAAAAGAGAACTGCGAAGAAAGAAAAGGAAGGATGGGTCGAAGAGTGGGGAAATGTAGGGAGGAAAACTTAAGCCGTGCGCCCCTTCCTTTTCCCTCCGGCGCACGAGAGCGCACCAAAACTGGCTTCGGCAACCCCCTGTCGTCGTGCGATAGCAGGAGTCTGCTCGGGCGCGTAGGCATGCGTGCGTGAAGTATGAATTTCCATTCCTGTATCCCAAAATTGGCTTACGGCAAGCACGCTATAACGCGGGGTGAAAGAAAGGATTCCGTAGGGAAATGGTATTTACCTGCCGCTTACCATAAGACTCCTCTGAGTTCAGGAGCTCTAAATCACCTTCGACTTAAGAAAAGCTTAGAATACATGTATTAATGTATAATATTCTCGAGAAATTCGACTCTATATTGGTTTAGCCATTTTCTAGTTAAGTTGACAGATTTCAGTTTTCTTGAAATTTATTTGATACTTATATGGAGAAGAAGAATGGCAGGACCAAGATTGTCAAATAGAGCGAGTAAAAATGGGATTATTAGAGAAATGCAGAGAAACTGGGTTCAGTATTGACACCTAGAGAATTACTATGGTCTCACAACGGAATAAATAAAATAAGAGATATATACAACATCAATTACAGAATAAAGCGTCCGCTCTTACCACGCAAGATATATAAACTTAGCAAAATCAGAAGTTGCCGCTCATATTTTCTGAATAGAAAAAGTAATTTTTTAAAAGAGTTTTCCCGAGCAGACCTATTTTTTCTCGATTCACGTATTCATGCAGGTGTACGTGTGTTAATGCATTTACAAATATACATATTAATGCGTGAGTGACTATTGTGGCATAAAAGGCTTTTATCCTGACCCCCTCTGCCACACGCATTTACGTTTTGTGGGATAGCGTGTAACTGTAGAAGTAGACAAAAATCCTCTCGTCACACGCTTTGATGAACTGATATCCATTGGAATATGAACTTCCATTTTTTTTACGGCCACCTAATCAGAGAACAACTTGACAACTTTCTTCAACATTAATCGGAAATCGTTATTTGTATATCAGCTAACTATCTTTAGGATTGACGATTTGTTTTACAAAATTCCAAATTTAATTAAAAGTAGAATATATTTCACAAACCGGAGGGCATCGTACGCACTACATCACAGTGTTCCACCAATGTGCGGGACAGGATATGACTTTTTTTTTAACAACACTAATAATAATTGATTTAAGGGGTGAGTCATATCTCACCTCGCCTTAAGCTCTAATCTGCGGCGCATGAGATTCACCCTTCAGGGTAGGAGAGTTCCTTTCCTAGTGTCGCCTGCGGTTTCTCAGGAAGATATGGTACCCGAAATAATGAAAAGCATGGTTGGAGCCGAGAGTGTTCAGAGCACCGAGAATTTGAGTGCCATCAAAAGTTGGGCTACTGCATCCAACGCAATATGTAATCACCTCCAGCTTCATCTTGGTAATACCTTGTTATGCCCTAAAGGTTATTTAACGACTGCAGTATCTTCTTGGCGTTAACGACGAGTATTTGTTCCTATCATTGAAAAGGAAGTAAAATCTCTGATTGGACTCTCGTTGAAGGATTGTATCATAAGCTCTCCAATTACTTTTCATTCATACACGCATTTCTTGGAGTTTATTTCTAATAAGGTGGAACCCTTTTTGCGTTAATCTTACAATGTTGTCTAATGTGTTTTCACTTTTTCCGATACATTATCTATATATACTGTCAAAAATATGGCTGTTTTTAATTTTCAGGAAATGTGGCTGATTTTTAACCTTATATTTATATACTACCTTATAAAGTTTACAATGGTCCCTAATCAGCTTGTAATCTATGAATTTCCTGAATGTAAATTGTCTGTAACCTATTACTCAAAACGACTTCGACTTCGTTCGATAATGAATTAAATGTGCGCTTAACGAGCCAAAATGACGCACCAGAGAATTTTTTAAGGAACTGGAATATCTGGACAATGAACTAGAAAAATGGAACTAGAACTGGAATTGATAAACTGGAATTTTTATAAGTATTCATGGAAGAACGTAGTTTCCTTCGCAAAAATATTTCATTTTCTGAAATTTTTCTAAAATGCTTTGCAATATTATCACTAGCATCGATCAAACTAAAAGAATTCCAGTACTGCACTTTTTTAACAAGAAAGCGAATTAAAGCAATTTCTAAATTGATATCTTCTGCCATTAGCTTCGGTATATGCTCACCTGATTATTCAAAAGTGCAAGATTTATGCAATGCCTGTGGGTGGTCAACTAATAAATTCTAGAAGTTGGAAGGTAACAAGCTGGATAGAGCCTTATCTGGAGAATAGGGTCATGCACAGAAATATCAGAAAGGCATCTAATGGTCAAAAGCATTTTACGTATATTATCCGCATCACAAAAGCGCACGCTGTTACTTTATTTTGATTTTTATATTTAAACCAATGTAAGAATTACATTTAAATCATATTTTGAAATTAAATACTGAATGTAAATGTTAATTTATTGTTATTTATTTACTAATTTGTTCTACGACCATTTATCATATTTCTTTCATATAATTTCAAGTTAAAACCGTAAGAAATAAATAAAAAATGAAAATAAAGTATGCATCATGCTTAAAAGTCTAGTAAAACGATCGGCTTATTTTATCACCTTAGTGATTTACAAAATATTATGTAATCACTGTTAAATAAAAATAACCACAATTTAATAGTTGTTAATCGTGTGCATTGTAATGAATGAAATTTACTTTAGAGTTTCCGAATATTTCTTTCGTGATTGTCCATAGGAGTTGACTTTTCGTGAATGTACAGGGTGAAGCAGAATTAGCTCCCTAATTTGATGGGTAAATTGTTAAAAGAACAATCAAGATAATTATGACAGGTTTTTATTTCTGAAAACTACATTTAATATCTTTCTTTTCACTAGGCCTTGACAATTGTTTCATCCAGGTGACGACCTTGATGAGTGATGGACATGTTGAATTGTTCAAAAAAAATTTTGAAAACTCTTCTCAGCATATTTTGCGTTATTCCAGCGATGATATCTGTAATTCTCTCCTTAAGAGCTTTTAAGGTCCTTGGTTGAACTTGGTAAACCTCAGCTGTGAGATATCTCCAAAGGAAAAAATCACATTGGCTCAAATCCGTGAAGCAAGGGGCCCATCGAACATCCCCTCATAAGGAGATCGGGAAATTATTCTTGCAGGATTTGGCGTGAACGACGGGCTGTATGAGCCGTGGCACCATCCAGTTGAAACCAAAAGGCTTCTGTGTCATATTCCTCACCACACTCTTCCATTTTGGGGAGTAAATATTTCTCCAGCATCACACAATAGGGCACAGAGTTCACAGTAACAGTTGAACCTCGAGATTCAAAAAAAGCAAGACCCAAGAAAACCTATGGAGGACACAGCCCACCAAACTGTCACTTTGGGGCTATGAAGAGGTCTTGGGAGGGTTTCCAGTGGCCCAGTAACGAAAATTTTGCTAATTAACTGAGCCGGAGACGTGAAAATGAGCATCACCGCTAGACCACAGTGCCCTCTGCGTCCACATAACACTATCGTTGTTCTTAAAGAACGATTCTATGACAAAGCCTCGATGCTCAGCAGGCCTTTTCATGGCAAATTTAAAAAAAGGCGTTATTTTACTCAGCTAACGTTACTACTTTCACTCCGCTAACTTACTTGCGCACTCGTCACTGATTTTTTGCAAATTAGGGAGTTCATTCTGCTTCACCCTGTACAAGGGTGCCTTATAAATATTTGCGAACTTGATCTTTCGTGTGGAATTTGAATCACCGAATTCAAATAGTGGATGTTATAGCAAAGGTAAGATGGTGCTTAACCTTCCTTTTGTGAGCAGACAAAACTCATATTTTATGAAAACTATACATATTTTGAGACCTAATAATTAAATAAGGGACTGAATTTGGTATTAGGGGCCTGCGCTCTTCTTTTGCGGTCTCCATGAAAAAAAAATCGCCGGCGAAGTCATTCAAATTCGGGACACTCTCCCTTTTCGATAGCTTTCATCTGCGTGTCTTCCATTCAGCAGTACGTCTCGTCCTCCCACGACATCACCCCCTCGACCAAACCCCGTTCCTTTATCTCACCCACTTTCTGTCGTCTGATCCCGAAGGATCCCATTTCCTACACCGTTCCATGGCCCCACGGACTGGCTTCCTCTCTCTCTCTACCACAGAAAAGCATCCCCCTCCGCTCTTCCAACTTTCCCATTTTTTGCCATTTTCTCCTCTCCCTTCTCCCAACCCGTAGTCTCAGTTTCTTGGCCATTTCCCTGTCACAGAAAGAGGGGAAAAACAGATGTATAATGCATAATTACTCAAGTGGGGGATCGAGATGGTGCGGTGGCTATCGTACTGGCTTCCCATCCAGAGGGCCCGGGTTCAAATCCCGGCGGTAATGAATATTTTTCAGAGGTATCTCGATCCCTAATTGAGGTACTTTGTGGAGGGCACTTTGAGTTACTACAACGTCCGTCGGATGGGATGTTAAGTTGCGGACCCCTTGGCGCCTTTCGTAAAAAGTAGGCTAATGCCGACGCCGGGTTTCTCTCCGCTCTTCATCCTTTCCTTTCCATCCCCTATGGCACAAATGACCTCAGCTGTCGGCCGCCTCCCCTAAATACTACTATTAATATTCAAAGGGGTATTTTCTCCGTTAAATCACATTCAATCACATTAAAATTTAACAGTTTTCCAATATAGTGAAGTTTTTCGGTATTTTCATTTAGGGTTTTTGGTAATGGTAATGAAAACAATTAAATTTGGCATGAAATATTCACAAAAATAATTAGATTGGCCGATTGATAAGTGACTCTGGCGTGTAATAATGTGAATTTAAAGTATTTAATCACCAAATAGATAGGGCATCAATCATTTTACGACAGTGAAGTAAGATCAATTGTTCACGCACCCAGAGAAATGGGTGCAGACTTGAAGTGACGTTCGTCCCGTCACCAGTCGGGCGCTTATTCCTTCCCTTGTTCTCCCACAGATGGCAGCATAGGACCTCTTTTTTCCTTCTGCCCATCCACTGCCTTTATGTATCCACCCCCAAACCACATCTTTCCTCCATTCTCTGCCTATCCCTGAAAGCCACTTCTCGCTTTTCAAACCCAGCTACTTGGATTCCACATTGCCCAGTCTTCCTCCCTTCTAACCCTTCCGTTTCATACCACCACTCCCTCCACGTGCCCGTCCCTACCTTCCTCCCCACAACTCCCTCGTCCCCTTATCTTCCCCCTCCCCCATGCCATCTAGGTATCCCCCAATTCTTCGAGATGCGCCACCCCCTACCCCCCGTCGTCCCAATTCCGTCCTCTGCTCGCAGATCCGCTGCCTCCCTTCCCAACCCCTCTGGGTTACCAGTCCCCATCCCTTTTTTTATACCCCCAACCCGCCCACCCGGTCATTCCTTTTCCCTCGTAATTCCCCTATCCCAACCTCCTCCCTCTTCGGTCTCCTCTGCCTTCCTTCCATGTCCCGCCCTCCCAATCCCCTCATCCACTTCTTCCTTTCCGAATTAAATTCATCCCACGTACTCGAAGCCTCTTTTGATTCACTTAGCTTTGACTCTGAAACCCTCCAAAAGATCATTGTGATAGTGGTACGTCCGGATTGTGCCGAACGAAATAAAGAAGACCTTTATTAATTATTCATTTCATAGCGAGGAGAGAAAGATGGTTCGAGCGGATCTCTATATATTTATGCGTGTGTATGTGGCTATATATATATATATATATATATATATATATATATATATATATATATATATATATATAAAGAAATATATATGTGTTTTATGCACATTCATTCATGCATAATCAAAAGAAAAATTGTTTTCATGAAGATTAACCAAAACGAAAACAACTCACTTCCTCGTCCTGGAGGTCTCGTATGCTGATGAATGTGGCTGGGATCACCAAAATATTGAAGTGAGCTGTTTTCGTTTTTGACTAATCTTTAAAAAGAAAATGTTCTGTATATTATATATATATATATATATATATAATCATATTATATATTTATTTATGTATACATGGGTGGTCTGAAAAGTTTCCGACTCAGAAAATTTTATATATATATATATACACACACACACACTGGTGCGCGTTAGGCTGTCACCCTCCCACCCGATGTCATTCTAGATATACCTTCTCTAGCACTTGATACTCTCATGACCTTCATTAATTGAAGTTTACGTCTTCCAAGAAACTGCATTAGATGCCATGATAGTAACTTTTAACGGAGTCATCCGCTAAATGTGAATTACAATGCAACAATTTCAGAGCGTAAAAATCATTCACTTTCATCCCGGTCAAGGAGAATGATTTTTACACCCGGAAATTGTTGCATTGATGTTCATATAATTCGTTTCAGTACTTATTTCAGCACTGATGAATTATTGGGAATGTCTTTCAAGTAGTTTCGATTAAAGTGTAAAACATTTATAATATATTATAAAATATTATCTTCTTTTTATGATACTCTGTTGGTTTGCCGTACCCGTTTAAAATAACGCTTTAATAGAATAACCGTGTTTTGATTAATCTGTTATAAACTTCAGTAAATTAGTTTGTTCGGTTTTGCCATGAAGTACAAGGATTGTATATAAAGTATCATGAAAAGTTTCGGAAAAATAGATTTATTTCAGATATTGCTGTCATGGCTCAAAATTCTTCTCAGTAGATCCTTTAAACGTCGATGCATTTTTCCAGCGGATTTTTTACGATTCGAAGGCTCCCTGGTAGGCGGATACTGGTATGTCCTTAAGGGTACGCGTGCTAGCTTCTTTCACAGCCCTTAGGGTCCCATAGTGATATCCTTTGAGAGAAGATTTCACTTTTGGGAATAGTAAGTAGTCTGCTGGTGCCAAGTGGGAACTGCTAGGGGGTTGAGTACTCGTCGCGTTGCGTTGCAGTAGGTCTGTGCAAGGAGAAACTCGACGCTGCTTTTGGTCGTCCATCAAGACCTTCGGGACGAGCTTAGCGCACAACTTTCGCATCGCCAAATTTTCAGTGATAGTGGTGTACACTGTCATTTTAAAAATACCAATATGATATGTGATCATGCGCACACTTAACTGACTGTCTGAATTCAGCTCTTCACGCGCATGTTGCATTTTGTCGTCGGTTCTTGAAGGCGACGGTCGTCCAGCGCGGGGCTCGTCCTCCAGAGTCTCTCAGGTCATCTTTGAAGAGCTTGTGCTAATTAAAAACAGCAGTTTGTGACATACTTTCATCCTGAAACATTTGTAAACTCACGCCCAATATCTCCGAATTCGATTTCCCTAGTTCGATGCAAAATTTGATGACGCACCGCTGTTCAATCGTTCGCTGCATTTTGCGCTTGCACTGAGTTACTCGACCGAGGTCCACTAAGAACAAGATATAGCCTGAACGAACGCTCGCGGGCAAATGGCGCTTGGTTCATGTTGAAAAGTCAGACCACCTACCATTGAACTTGCGCCGTGCGAGCGCGCTGCGAGGCACAGTCACATAAGGAAAATGTTGTTCCCGATACTTTTTATCCATACCTTGTACCGACGGATTTAATTTCATTTAAAAGGATGTGACGTTGTGCTTGGCGCAGCGTCACTTGCCCAGTTCGAATACGCGCGCCCCTCTCGCGAGCCGTAGAACGGCGGGGCGCTATCTGTTGGCGCCGACAACGTATGTAAGAAAAAAAAAGAGCGGGGCGCGCCGCGCGCGGAGAGTGCCGGCCAACACGTGGTAAGGAGAGTTCGTTGTGAGATGCCCGAGAGAGAAGGTCGTGTGCTATCATCGTCGAGTCACCGACAGCCTGCGAACACCGGGGGTGCGCGTGCCAGCAACCGACCTCGCCGTGTGGGCCCACCGCAGGCCCCGACCGGAACATCGGGAGCCAGCAGTCGACAGCGAGGCGGCCATCTTCGGCTGCAGCCGAGCGGCCACCCAACATCGTGGCCCAGCAGGCGTCGGCACCGCGCGTCATGTTTGCTTGGGAGCGCCCACACCTTTTCTTGTGATAATAAATAGTTCTTATGAAGTTTACTCGTCGGAGTCCATTTTTATGCGCCTCCTTGCGCCCCTCGTGATTTCAGCTGAAGAGCCGCTGCCCACCCCGGGGCACATAAAAGGTGAGCGAGCCCTCCCCTGGGACGAGGAGTGTGATGGGCCAGGTGACAGCCAGCGGCGTGACTCTGCGGCTAGCCATGCGGCTAGCCTGGCGCCCTCAAAACAAGTAGAGTCGCGGCCTCCCTTGTCTCGCGGTATCGGGGAAAATTTATCTATAAATTAAATACCGCGTCACAAGGATCAATTTTGGGTGTAAGGATGGCTCTAATGTTTAAAACTTATGTAAACGAGCAAATGTCCAACATCTCAGTTGTCCCAATCTCTGTAACTGATATTCGTGAATTAGTTGTGTGTTTTATGCTCCGTGGCTTATTCACATATTACATCCACTAACAATGCTTACATATGAAAAATTTACAGATATCATTGTCTTTTACTTTAATTAGTATTTTTTTTTAATTTATCCCTTGACGATGTTAGTACTTAATAAAATGCATTTCAAGAAATAAATACGGGTAAATTTAAAGTAAATAAATGAAAACTAATTACGCTTTATCATAATTTAAAGGGAATTTTTATTAAAATGAAATCTAAAACCTATAACATCCCTAGCTGGTTTCTGCAGTTACTTTGCATATGTTAGACCCAATCCTTTTGTAATCCCGATTACCATTTCACGAATTAAATTTGAACCTCGAACATTCAAAATCACTTTGAAATCCACCCTTTTTTTCAATTCGGTTTTCCAATTTTGTTCCACTAACTTACAGCTTATTATATTGACGCGATGCTAAAAATATATGCCTCGACGAGCGGATATTAAATTTTCGTGGTATTTTGTCCCTTCAAAACTCAACTGCACCTAAATCTGTGAGCAGTTATTTTCAAATTAATTTAAAAAAACGACCAAAGGATTAGAACCGTTGTCATTCGATTCCGAGGCGGTAATTAAAAAATCTTCGGTAGTACACACCCTGTAATAATTGTGGAGTAAATTAATGCTGGTAATAGATGCAAGTGCTTGAAACAAGAGAAACGAGAAAAGGAAATCGGATCGTTTCCTTCGAAGCGATGGGCTGTGCAAAAGAACGAATAACATTGAGGCCGCATCTATTCCTACTCCTCTTAAACACCCGACTTAAAGCTAAGCCCTCTCCAGCTCACCACGAGCGAATTCGTGCTCGAAATTTTGGTCGTCGGCATTTATTTGCCCACGAAATCCTTACCCCATCCAATCACCCGATATCTTCCTTCCCTCTCTCCCCCTCCCTCCCCCCTTCGGTCCAACGTTTCCTCCATTCCATTCACTGCTCTCTCTTTTTTAAGCCTGCTTTTCCTCACGTCGACCCTTGAAGTGTCTCACACTCTGCTCTCTCGCACTTCCCCTTTATCTCTACTCCTCCCTCCACAGACTTCTATTTTTTGCACTCTATTTTCCCTCACCCCCAAACTGCTTTCGCTTACAGCCGCGCCCCCAAACTATGAGCAGGGTACCTCCATTTAACTACCCTCTCCATACCCAAACGCCTCTCTCAGGGAGGGCCTTCCTTCTGCACCCCTCCCCCTACATCACGCGCATCTCTCTTATCTAATTCCTGCACTCCACTCTCGCACGAGTTTTCCTAGCACCCCCCACACGTCCACCCTCCCCCATCAGCCCGATCCTTCACACCCTTGCACCTTTTATCTAATTCCCACCCCTCTCCCTCCCCCAACCCCTTCTTTCTTCTTCCGCTCAGAACCCCCCATCCCTCCCCGCGAAATCCCAACCACTCACCCCATCCTCCTCCTCTCTCGCCCATCTCCTCTAATTTCCCCCATCCAAGCCGCACCCATTATCTAATTCCCCACCCATACCACTCCTCCATCTCACCTCCCCCCCACCAAAAGCCCACCCTTTCTTCTTCTTCCGCTTCCACCTCCCCCACCCCTTTCCTTTTCACATCTCCAATCTCGTTTCTTCCTCCCCCCCTTCACCCGGACCCCCCTCCGCCTCTTGTGTTTCCCCTCCAGCGCCCTAACTTTCATCTTGCTCTTCCTTTTCTCTTTCCACTGTGTTCGTGTAAGATCTCATCTTTTGATCAACACTCCCCTAATAATTTTAACCCATCGCCGCCCCCATAGTCCTTGTCTCCATCTCCCGCCCTCCAGCTCCTATCGTGTATTCTGTTCGTGAAACTCTACGCTGTAGGATTAAGACAGTAGTTTTTTTCTCATTCTCCCACACGCCACACTCTCTGTTACCTCAACGATTGGCGATTGATCGTTTGATGATTTGATTTGCCTCCGAATTCTTAACGTATGTTTAGTATACGATCCTCATCGTCTTTTTTACTTATATTTTTTGAAATCGATCAATTATCATAATACTCTCAACTAATCATTGATGCAGGTGCTGGTTTGTAGCTGAGAGGATATTTTTACCTCTTATGCAGTTAATAAAGTGTGGTTGTCGTTAGCATTTGGAAAATTTTAGAATATTTATAAAATAATCGACCATAAATTTCTGTAAGATCACTGTGTGATTGTATAATAAAAACTCGATGGCTGATATGGTGAGGTGCGACATATGATGACAGTTTTGTTCTGATTCTTAGGAGTAAAAGTGGAAAACAGAAATAATTAAATGTCCATCTTGAAAGACTTTAAGATAATATCTCTTTAAACATATTTCAAATGAACATCTTTATGCGCATGACAATCTTTAACCATTTCATTTTATTACTTTTCATCTAAAAACTATGTGATGTTCACTATTTGTTAGAATAATAAATTATTACGGCGTGATTTTTAGATAATAATATTATTTGAAATATAATCCTTCATGGAAACATCGGAAAATTTCCCGCTAATTTTCAAAAGAGATTAAACAGAGATAGCAGTTCGCCCAGTTAATACCCTAAATAGCACTGTTTGTATTTAACTAAGTCATAAATGTCGATTTTTCTCGGAAATTGTAGTAAGGATGGAGTTCGGTAAACTTCGGTACGCCATGTGCTCGCAATTTTTATTTAGTAACTGTCGTTGTCAGTCCTAGAATACTGCAGTCAATGGCTTTAATTTACTGAAAGGGGCAGCACTCGTGGGATCATTCACACTATTTCCTTTAGGAAATGAACATTTTTGCTGGTTACTTCAGAAAACCGTATCTACAATGAGCACTAATATTTTGCATGCTCAACAAATATCAACCTGGGTTGTTGGAACTTTGAACACCTCCTTCCATGTTTTCGCACTGCAATTTTTTAAATTATAAATCCATATACAAATGCCGATAAGTTTATTTTCTCTATTTACGATAAATTTGCTTATTAATCATATTTTTCAAATGGTTCAATTTCATTTTCTTAAATAAAGCAATTTCTGTCTAAAATTACGAATATTTGATAAGTTAGGCGTCTTTTATGGCATTCTTAGTTTTAATCATTTCTATTTTTCGGCTTTTTAATACGTTATGCGCGCTTTTTTGTGTGCGTGTGGAGCAAGTAGGGACACGATGAGGGATTGCATCAAATTTTGAGGTATTTCAATTAAACTACGGATTCATTCTCTCGACATAAATATTTCATTATTTCTTATGATTGTAATTATCTCGATTCATTTCACATTCCTCAGCAAAATATTGCAATTCAAAATGCTGCTGAGACTCTTAAATGATTATCTCAAAGGAACACTCTATTAAGATTTCTTGCTGGAATATATATTGAAAAATGCATTCCTTTGGTACTTGGAATAGAAATCTTGGTTGAGGAAGGGATACTGTTGTGAAAATGATTTTTCAAAATACTTTTGCCATTTTGCACTGCAGTCATCCTTATTTCCTCGTCATGTCATAGACATATAGTTGACGTCGCTCATGCATAAAATGTGTTGTTTTCGTTTGTACGACTTCCACCTCTTGTGTTCTTGACCATTGTTTCTAGTAGGCTTTTTTGACGTATTTAAATTTGCCTGAGAGTCAGCCCGTGCAAACGCTCAACCCTGAAAACCATCTTCTCCCGGATACCGGCGCCCTACACGATTGCATCCACAAATACTGCCCCCAGTTCAGTCTCAATACATCTTCTCGATGTCTCCGGTTGCACCCCACCCGAGCCTTGATCCTTCCACTCCCCACCCCCACCTCCCCCCTCTATTTTCCCTCGCACCCTTTTTAGCCTCCCATCTCCCAGTGAGTGCAGCACAGCGACTCTCCATGTACACCCTCTCTCTCTCTCTCTCTCTCTCTCTCTCTCTCTATATATATATATATATATATACATCTATCCCTCTCGCTTCTCGGTTTCTCCCTAAACCCCTCCGACACCCTTCTCTATCTCTTCTCTCATCTTTGCCATTTTCTCTTCCACACTCTCCCCTCCCCTATCCTGTCGCACACACCCCGAAACTCATTCAAAGTTCCCCCATTTAAGCCACTCCCCCCCAACCCCCTTCACTCTCTCTCTTCGTAGCGATTCACCCGCTTACTCACTCCCATGCATTTCCTGGCGCTCCTTTTTTTAGTGTTCATCCCACCGCCACTGCCACCACTGTCGTGTTTGTCCACCCTTTTATTCTTTTTCCCTCCGCGCAGAAATAAATTAATCTTGTGAGCGCGCGTGCCTTGTCAACATCAGTGGACACGAATACACGTCATGTTCCACAATCTCGGCCCACGCCCCCTTACTCCCTCCAGGAAAGAGAAGATACAGGCTCGTTTTCTCACTGGGATTTTTTTTCTGCTAGGAGTTTAAATATCAACAAAATGATCTCATATTTTAATTCTATTTCATTGGAAGACCATTGCAGAAAATTTAGTCTTGTGAACTGTGTTTGTTTGAGACATTTGAGTGTTCTTGTTTGCTTTGAAATGCCAAAGTTTTGATTTCCTAAGCTACGAGTGAATTTGGCATATCACATTTTGGACCTTATATTGAGAGTGAGCCATTTGAATCTATTTTATTTACAAGTCTTTCGATATTTTTACGATTTAAAAAACATTATAATACGTTCACGTGCGTATATAAGTCAGCTGTGAAGTTATCTCGAAGATTTTAACGCCAGGACCGCTTCCTGGCGCTTCGTTCATTTAAAAACTATTCTTATGAACCTGTAAGCTTCTATTTCTTGCTTTTGATAATGTTTATTCAATTTAGGCTTGTGAGAGTTATACTCACGTGAAATTTTTGTCGACTTTAATTGAAAGTTTATTTTATTTTTAAAGTTTATTGTGTATTTATAATAAATATGAATTAATATAAGACAGCTTTTAAGAATAAGAATTAGAACAACTTCCTGGCGATGCTTTATTGGGTATGTAATAAATTTCTTCCATTAGTTAGAAGTTTTTCTGATCGGATTGATACAGATTTAAACATTATGCATGTTTAGCGATTTTAAAGAATAAGAAATATAAACTTGAAACTCGTAATGAAACATTTTGGAACTACCTCCCGTGAGCGAAAAAGAATCAAGCAGCCGCATCCGGCAATCAAGATTAATGAATGCTTGGCTGATCCAATAAATAAAGCTTTCGAGAAACCACATTTCATCACGAAGCACTTCAGAAAACTGAATGATCATCCTGATGAAATAAAGAAAATACATTATATATGGCATTCATTCCACGATTCGCAAACGGGTTCTTAATTAGATAAATGGATTCGAATTTAATCGACGATCGCGGCACGTACGTCTTTTCTTGAACACAAGCTTGCACATCAGTTTGTCTGCCTGTTTTCCGCATCGCCGTGACGTGAGATCGAGAGGAGGTGGATGGTTGTGGAATTGTTAAGGGGAGAGGCGTAGGGGTGGAAAGTTGAGGGTGGTGGAGGAGCGGGGAGGGAGAGAGAGAAAGGAGGTAACAGATGGAGACGGGATACCATAGTGTGCTGTGGGGAAGAGAGTGGGGAAAATGGAGAGGGTAGGGAAAATGGCGTTCCGAATAGAGAGATGGCGAAATCTCCGCAGATATGAATCCCACGGCGAGTGCTTTATTAAAGCAAAAGTTCCATTGGACGGAAATAGAGCGGAACGATGAAAAGATTTCTGTCGTCTCCTCCAGCCTCCTTCTTCCAGCGTATGTCGCCAGAAGGCGTGTTTACCACTGGAGGAGTGCCACTCTTCCTTCCGACTTCTCTCCTCTTCCCTCTCTTTCTCCGCCCCGCACCCCCCCTGTCCTTTGCACTCACCCGTTCCCCGCCCCCTTCCCTTCTCGCGCACACACTCTCATCGAGCTGAGGCTGCGATGAGGGGTGGAGGAAGAATTGGAGCGAAGTGTACCAACAACCACCGTCTCTAATACTCTCCCGCGATGCGGATTCTTCCCCCTCCCCACACTCTTTCTCTCTCGTCTCGGACCCCCCCCTACTCCTCCTGGTGTCCTGAACGGCCTCTACGTACTTTCGAATCCTTCACACATTTGATTCCCCCTCTTTCTCTCTCCAAGATCCAATATTTCCGTGATCTACAGACCTCCATTCGCCACCCTCTCTCCCGTAGACATCCCCACGTTCCCAAGAGTTCCGCCGGCCCCCCCTTCTCCCCCACCCTCTACATCGTCCCCACACCCAACCCCTTCATGCTCATACTCCTCTGCATTGCCCAGGACGTGTCGCGCTTTCAAAATCGTGTTTTTTAGTGTTACTCCATTCGGACTTGCTTCACCCCTTACACGCTCTACCCTCGCCGTCTGCTATTCCTCCTCCACTAGGCTTCGCCTCTATGTTCAGTTCCATCTTGATTTCCCAACTTTTCTTCCTCCCTCTGTCCCGAACACCCCTTCGTTTCCATATGCCTCGCTCTAGCGGAGCACCAAACTATCTTTCTTTTCCATAGCCATACTATATGCCCTCGATCTGAGTCTCTCTGCGTACGATGACCTATTTCGAGGTCGCCCGGCAGTGAAGGATAGTTTTTTGGTGATACGCTGCTCTCCGCAGAAGCGAACGCTGCGCCAATGGGCTAGCTAAGTCCCCGAGGAGGCAAGCACGCTCCTCAGTTAATTTGGCCAGGATTTTGAGGAAAGTATGTCAGGCATAGAAAGGGAAATAAATATATGCAAGGTTGCAAGGATATCAATAAAAATTTGATGTTTGTTTTATGTGTAAAAGTTTATATTGCAGCCAAGTAACAAGTTAAGTGCCACACTCTTTTTTTCTGAAAATTCAGTGATAATTTTGAATTCAATTGATACCAGTACATTCTCAGGAACTGTTCAGAGTGTTTTTATTACTAATCATGGATATCACAAAACTTGAGAAAATTTCACTTGAGTCATTCGATTACCTGGTTTTAAAAATGTCAGGTGCAAATGTATGCATATTCTTAATTTGATTTGGACCATACCGCTGGTTGAAACCTGGGTCTGTTTGAAAGAATAAGCATGGGGAAATTTTAGAGTTGTTCGTCGATGGCATTAGAACGATGGTGAGAGGTAGAAATTGAAGGCTGGAATTAACAAATTAGGAACCAAGGAAACATCTGGAAATTATGCATGAATTAGGAGTGTATTAAGGAAACCATGAACTTAAAAAAATTAATTTTAGGAAAGAAAAGGAATAACTCTAGAGACGTGACCTTTTCATATTCAGTTGTACGAGTTAACCGTAGTTTACGGATGAGGGAAATGAGTCCAAGGTACGTTTGAAATAGAAACATTCGTAGCAACCAGTAATAAAGAGTTGTGTTGTGACGCTTGGAGATACTTCAACGAGATATAAGTTCTACCAAAATAAAATGAAATTTATATTTTTTGTATGGCAGTGTAGTTAAAACCGTGATTATGAAACGAGAAAACTGAAAAATATATTATTTTAAAAATAAAAAATTCGGTATTCCATCAAAAAACTCGTGATAGCAATTTTTAGCGTTTTTTTTCTTCTCTAACTTGAATAGAATATGAATAAAATCGTTGTCTCATCACAGCTACTTTTGATTAATTTTACACTTACTTTTAAACAATTTACATTTATTTTCTGTAATTTTTCTGTTTTTGTCTTCAACTTCTCTTACGTGTATTACTTATCCTTCTCTTTCCCTCTGTTAACTTCCTCGCCTTTTTTCGAAGAAAATCATACCATGCTTTTCTTTTTTTATTCTTAATATCATCACTTTCCTTTCGAAGCCATGTTTCCTTCGCTTTTGTGTTTCTCTACTTAATCAATTTTTCAATTTCTTTACATTGCTCTACTACATTCCCCGCTCCTATTTATATATTTTGTCTTTATTCCATTTTCATTAATATTCCTTTCTTAATAATTGATATTGCTCTCTTTTCTGTATAGTATGAAATATCCGTTTCTGCTGCTCTTGGCATAGTATTTTTTATTCTTCCCCATGCCTATTCAACGTATTTATCTCCATTCTTGCATTCAGTAATTACTAGAGATGGTATTTTACCAATTTTTCCTTTTTCTGCCTCTCTACCCGGTCCATATTCCGTGCATGTAGACCAGTTATATTATTTAGTTCTATTATATAATTTAGTTATATTATTAGTTCTATTATATAATTTATCGTCAATGGACTAGCTTTTATATCAGTTCCTAGGGGGGATTCAAAATTTTTTGCCAAAATGCGTCCCCATTTATTGCTTCATACTGAGAAAAAATCATGAAATTTAGATGATATTCATTCAGCTCCTCACTTTTATGTAACATATCGGGGGCACTCGTATGTACTCGTAAAGATTACTCCTTTATTTCAAAAAGAAGAATTATCTCAATTATATATCATGTTCATTTTCTTACATCGAAAATTCTCGACTAATCGTTGGAAGGTCGAAAGCATTACTAAGATGGAATATGGCTCAATAATATTTGTCAGAAACTTCTTTGGTGTCTTTAAACATATCGAAAGGACTCTTGCCAAGTATATTAGAGCGTTACTGTAACCCCCTCCTATCGTTGGATGCTCTGGGATTGGACAGTTTGTATTTTGCGCGTACATTTTTTCAAAACACGCTAACAAAGAGAACCGCTCAAATAATTTGACCTAGAATGGTCCTTCAGATAGAGACATTCGTGTGTGGGATGGTAGAAAGCATAATGCATTTGTACAAAGCTTGAGTGGGCGGTCCTCGCCTACACCAATGACACCAGATAAAGCAATTCAGAAACATTACCCCCATTTGTGTTGCATCTAAAATTTTCTATTGCCCTTATTATACCCCGCGAAATTAGTCTTCCTTTAGAAACCATTTCAGTATGAAAAATTAGATGTCATTTAAACTCCAAAGCATGCAGAATGCAGGATGTAGACTTATGACATAATTTCAACATACCCCTTGGGAAGCGACTTGATTCCATTATAACAGAATAAATGCCAGAAGATTCAAACAAGAAGATATTTTTAAAGAGGCATATTTGCGCACTAATTGGTTAAAGCGCATGCATAGAATTACCTCCGTTAAACATAATTACATTCTAGGGATTCTATGGAAAATAACTCTTAAATAATAATATTTACGGCTTGCTTACAACGTTTATATAAGTCGTTGGATGTGACCTCAAAAAGTTCATAAAAATGCCTCCTCGAATACGTAAAATGAGCCACTGCTTCAGCAAAAATTACAACGGTTTAGGTTAGTTATGTTTCCGCACCCTGTGTGCTTTTAAAATCGTCAATAAACGTGGTTTGTGAATAAAATCACTTTTGTTCTTAGAATTTTTGTTTGAATTGACTAGGTATTAGGTTTTTCATCTGGTCAGTGAAATAAAACGCGATAGATTTTGTGATAAACCCATATCCTGAAAATGAAACCTCTACCAAATAACTCACCTTTCCCTATTGATGCAAAGGGCCTACACTACAAGTCGCCTCCCCTATTAACTACTACTATGACGGTAATAGATGGGAGGATTTTGAGAAAGCGAGGAGAGTGAGCAAACTAGTAGGAATTTCGAAAGCAATTAAGGAACTAAGGAAGTTACAAAGACTGCGGGTGACAGGAAAAGGAAAACAGATGAGTTTTTTAATGTATACTATGGGGCTTTAGCATATTTGAAACATGTTAATTAGACCTTACGAGTGGAGGAGTGTGCAATAACCTACCCTAAGCGGGTAATCTTCTGCTCGATGATGCAATGATTAGGCGAACAATGACCAATTAAACATATGTATTCATATTTTTTTCCTTGAACTCTCCAGTGTTAGGCTTTCTTCTATTTTTGAAAAGTTATAACCCGATGGTTGGTGGATAGGTGAGGGTAGAGCTCAACTAATACTAAGGCCAATTTTATAAGCTGGGGATGCCCATAACAGCCACCGGAAATAAATCCAGGCCTACCGGTCTATATCCTAAGCTTTGCTTAGTTTATCTCCATACCCCTTGTTCTCATATTTGTGGAAGCTAAAATCATTTATTTAATATGAAAATAATATGTCTTAGTACCATAGGCAATTCTTACGTTTCTTTGATGCTTCGGTCAAAAGAAATGATTACTTGGAGGTCATTTCAAAAGTTCAAAAGTCTTCCATTGGAAAAGTAAAACAAAATTGGTTATGCATGTTCTATTGTTCTATTCTTTCAATTGTCTATTTAGGCATTAGGTAATAAGTTATCATTCTCAATTAAAAAGTATTTTAATTCATCAAACCTAGAGCGTTTAATTAATCAAAGAGAAATATAACCGCTTGGGCTCCTGAAAGTTAGCAAACTATAAAAAATTATTTCAACCATTCTGGACCGTTAAATTACTTAAAATGAATCAGGGGTGAAATCAAATTTCTGATTTCATGTGAATTATAATTTATCTATCAATTTCTGGATACTTAATTATTCTCTTACAATAGATAATAAAATTCTTGTTTTACGCTGTGCAATCACGGTTTGATGCAGAAAATGAGAATTTTAGTAAGAATATTTTATTGATTCTAAAATCAGTTATTAATAGTAGCGATTCCGATTAATTTTTGAAAGTATAGACCTTTGGGGTACAGAAAAGTTTATTTTCTGCTCGAAGTGACGGTTTGAAGTTTTCTTAAAGTCATTACACACCATGTGTTGAAGATGTAGAACGTTACTAAAGCCGTAAATCAATTTTTGGGGTGATTGCCCTAGGCCGTAATCTTTGGCTCTTTTGCAAAGATCATGACCTAGGGCATTCATCCCAAGCATGGGTTACCCAATGGGTAATCCATGCTTGGGATGAATGAGTTAAAATAAAACTAAAATTTTAATAAACGCAAGTTTCGTAAGCTGTAGCTTAGTGGCATTAATTTTCTTTTTGAAAGCTAAATATTGAGCTTTTTGAGCATTTCTAACAACTAATCAAATCAATGTAATATTTGCTCGTTCGTTTCCTCCTAAACTTAATGAAATAAGCCCTGTAATGTCAAGAGAAATATGGATTTGATAACACTAGCGAAACGCAATAATTTATTCTATTCTATTTCAACACAAATCAGGTTTATCCCACAATGCTCTTTTCAGTTCAGAAATTTAATTAAAAACTATCATCCCACGTCTTTCCCACAGCTGGGGTAAGGATCCATTTTAATGGCTTTCCAGAAGCAAATAAAATCCATCTTGATGAACCATTATATCCCATATTGCCGTAATTTTTCGCCCATCTGCTTATATTATCGGTTTCCGAAAGGAATTATCACTCTAGGAAACCATTCTTTCAAAAAGTTACTGCGACGTTTAAAAGTTGGAAAGCCAGAAAAGATTATGGTGACTCTTGGTCTTGTTCCTGCCAGAAAGTTCTGAAACAGTAATGGCTAATGCGCTCCGGATCCATTAATCGAGTTTCGAGTAGGGCCTCTTTAATCAGTAAAGGCTCTTTTCGCCCACAATATTTCCCTCCACTCTCTGCAAAATCTGATCATTCTTGCAGAGTTTACCGAGTTGGGACGCTCAAAATCTCCGTGTGCTCTCCTTTCGTCTTGATACTCTCTTTAAGGAGAGACGGGCAACTGTGGCGTTCGCGCACACAAGGAGCTGGGTTGGAGTGTGAGATAGTTGGGGTGGTTATGGGGGTAGGAGAGGGGGGAGGGGAGAGTTATCCTTCCAGTGACTCCGCAAAGCAAATGCTATTCAATTAAAACCTTCGGGTATCTCAATTGCGTGCCTTATTTGCATGTTTATTACTTCACAGAGCCCTTTCCCATCCTTCCCCTCTCGTTCCCCTTCCTCTCTCCATCCGCTAGCCTCATACCCCGCCCGCTGTCGACTCTCACCTAACCGGGGGTTCATCCTTCATCCTCCTGCGGGATAAGGAGAATGCGGCCTCTCCTACTCCAACCGTGCGCTCTCCCGCTTCGTTCCCTTTCGTTCTCCTACCCGCTTTGCCTTCACCCGCGCTCCTTAATCTGCAGACTCTTGCACCGCCTTTAAAATCCCGCGTCTTCCCCCCTAAATCATTCCTCTCACTCTTTGAGGCCCGCTCGTCGGCCCTACCCCAGTATCCCTTAGTAACTCTCCCTCATCATCACCATCCTCTCCAATCCCCCCTTCCCTCCCTCACGTTTCAATCAGTCGCATCTACTTCGTCACCACCCACCCGGCTCCGCACCGCCCACCCTTTATACTTCCAGGTCTCATAACCGGCCCCTTTTCCTCATCCTCCTTGCCCCACCTCTAATTTCACCCCCTCTTAGTCCACCCGTCTCAGTCCCCTTATACTCCCTCACCTCTGTCATTTCCTCACTTCCTTTGCTCATCCGATCCATGGGATTTGTCCCCGAATCCAATCCAACTCTGCTCTCAGTACTCTCTACCCAATCATTCTCCTGATTTCGTTCCCTTTTCTCCGTAACAAACCGTGCATTTTCCGTCTTTGTCTAAGCTATTTCTCCTCCCAGGTGGTACTCCTGGGACAATAAAACCCTTTGTCTTTCCTCGATTCCTCGGATTCCTCTGCCACCGAAGCTACAGCATGACTCTCCCCGAACATCGTAGCATCAAGACTTCACAGCCTGTATCACCTGCTCCAGCCGTTCTCATTTGCATATACACACACATACATATATATATATATATATATATATATATATATATATATATATATATATATATATATATATATATATATATATATATATATATTTATATTTATTTATTTATTTATCAAGGAGGAGGGAGTTAATGATGGGGAAGTTGAGTAAAGATGTTAGGAAAAGACTCGTTAAAACTTTGATGTGGAGCATAGTTATGTACGGTGCGGAAACGTGGTCACTGAAGCAGGATGATAGAAGTAGATTAGAGGCTTTTAAAATGTGGGTTTGGAGAGGAATGGAAAAGGTAAAATGAAACGAAAGGAAAACAATTGAAGAAATACTAGGTATGGTGGGTGAAGAGAGGGGTTTGTTGGGCAAAATTCTAAGGAGACAAAAGAAATGGATGAATGGATGAATGGTGTATTTGATCTAGATTTGATTTGATGGAATATATTGATCGGCAGTGGGATGTTGAACAATTTAACAGAGGGGAGAATGTTAGGCAAACGAGGAAAGGGCAGGAACAGGATAAGAATGTTGAACGGGATGAAGGGAGGAAGGAAGTATACACAGAGATGGACTTCATTCAGAGTAGATAGCTGGATTGTTTTTTATGTATTTTTTATTTATTTATTGAAATCCATATGTGCTGATAGAGTGTCAGGTGGCACAAAAGTCTCAAGTGAACACAAAAGATAATAGTTAAATCAGTCAGTAAAAAAAAAGTACAATTAAAGGAAACTTCCAAACACAAATCTCTTTCACAAACAAGAAAATCCCCATCTCATTAACATCAATCAATTAGCAAGAAAAAAAATATAAATAAAAAAAATTAAGCTGTTACATATAATTTTACACCACAAATCAATAAAATTATTACATATATATTCCTTACATCTTTTCTTAAATGTATGCACTCTGTTAGGAAAGGACTCTTTGCTCGGAGTCACAAAATATTTATTTGGAAGTCGTATCCATCGAAAACTTAACTTAACTGGTAGAATACTTAATAATAATTACATATATATATATACGAGGGTCATCCGGAAAGTAGTACCCGTTCGTGAAATAAAGACACAAAAGTAAATATTAACAAACATAAAAAATTTTATTTGAAAGAGGATACTTTAAACTACTTCTCAACATAATCTCCAAGCAAATTAAGGCATTTGTCATAACGTGTGACAAGTTTCTGTATTCCTGCTGCATAGTCCTTCGCCGCCAGCTCATTGAGATACGCGAGGGACCCATCTTGCACAAATTTTTGCATAATGCAGATGGTGTTTAACAATTTCATGAACAATTGTTCGAGAAACATTGGGAAAATGCTCACAGATGTCATCAATTGTGACGCGCCGATCGTTCCTCACGAATTCGTCAACTGAGCTCACCAGTTGGTCTGTAATGACAGACGGTCTCTCCGAACGCTCATCGTCGTGTGTGTTCCCCCTCCCCATGTTGAAGTTGCGACACCACCGCCGAACAGACGACTCGTCCATTACATTGTCTCCATACACCTCCTTTAATTGGCGATGAATATCACATGGGCGAACGTTTCTTGCATTGAGGAATTTAATCACTGCCCTCACTTCACAACTGGCGGCGTTCTCAATTTTTTTAAACATTGTAAACAATCACAGAAACAACACAGGCAATGCTAGCGTCACGCAACTTGGCTCAGAGAAGGCAGACAAGCCACTGAAGCTATCTGACCTCGTCCAGCGGCTACTCGCGTCGTCAGCACTTCATGCGGCACGAACGGGTACTACTTTCCGGATGACCCTCGTGTGTATATATATATATATATATATATATATATATATATATATATATATATATATATATATATATATATATATATATATATATATATATGGATAAGGAGCAGGGGTTTATATAAAAGAAACCCCGGGAGAGGTGGGGAAGCTGGATCACATATGCAAAATTATTTCCTTGACCGGTGTTAGGGAGATGTTTCACCCACAAAAGGAGAAATTGGCGACGATAAGAGAAAAGGACAGCAGGGAAAGCAATCAGCAAGAAACGTCATAAAGAAAAGGAACAGCTCGTTTAGTGAAGCTTAGTGAATTACAAAAGAAATTCAGTGCGACAGGTATGGGATGAGAATCAATATTAATAAAACAAAGGTTATGCGATTTTCTAGAAAGAAAAAGGCTAAGCTTAACATTAAAATAGGAGGGCAAAAACTAGAGCAATTAGAACAGTTTACGTATCTCGGTAGTGTTTTGGACCAACACGGTCAAAGTAGTATGGACGTAAGGAGAAGAATTGCACTAGGCAAAGAGGCTTTCACAAGGAGGAGGGAGCTGATGACAGGGACGTTGAGTAAGGATGTTAAGAAAAGACTCGTAAAAACTTTGATATGGAGCGTAGCTATGCACGGTGCGGAAACATGGTCATTGAATCAGGAGGATAGACGTAGACTGGAGGCTTTAGAAATGTGGGTGTGGAGAAGAATGGAGAAGGTGAAATGGACAGAGAAGAAAACAAATGAGGAAGTACTTGGTATGGTGGGTGAAGAGAGGGGTTTGTTGGGAGCAATCCTATGAAGGCAGGAAAAGTGGCTGAAGGGGGTATTGACCGGCAGCGGGACGTTGAAGACAGTAATTGAGGGGAGAATGTTAGGCAGACGAGGAAAGGGAAGGAACTGGATAGGGATGTTGGACGGGATGAAGGGAGGAAGAAAGTATTCAGAGCTGAAGGGGGACCTGATGTAGAGTAGGATGTTGTGTTTTGCTAGGGGCCACAAATTATTGAATTAGTAATTACGTCCATCCAAAAACCTACCTTAACAGGTAGATTACCTAATAATAATAATAATTATATAAATATACATATATATATATATATATATGTATATATATATATGGTCAAATCTCCTTCCTTTGGGGAGGGAAGGGAGGTCTCCCTGGAGGAAGGGGGTTTGGTCACCGAAAATTCGGAATCCGTGTGAGTTTTATTTGAATGTGTTTCTCTGTGCATTCACTACCACCCTCTCGATTCTCCGATTAAATTATCATTCAAATCTGTGAGACTATATATATGTATATATAAGCGTAATCACGGTAATCATCCTGAAGGTCGGTTTGGTAGGTGATTGTAGAGTTCACCTATTACTAAGCCTGACGGCGTGTGAAATTCACACATCAGGGTAGGGGCCAGTTCCTTTCCTTGTGCCGCTTATGGTTTCCCAGGAAGACCTGTTACCCGAAAAACCACATAGCTTGGGTGGAGCATGTGATTTTTCGGGTACCAGGTCTTTCTGGGAAACCATAACCGGCCCAGGGAAAGGAACTGGCCCCCCTACCCTGATGTGTGAATTTCACACGCCGTCGGGCTTAGTACTGGGTGAACTCTGCCATCATCTACCAAAACGACCTTCGGGTTGATTACTGTGTTTATGGTTTATATATATATATATATATATATATATATATATATATATATATATATATATATATATATATATATTTATTTATTTATTTATTTATTGAAATATTTATTTTTCTATATTAAATTTATTGAAAATATTTGATTCCGAAGGGTTCAGGAAGTAGTTTAGACGCTATTAACTTCCTTCAAATATTTCTTTCGTAATATACCTGTACATGAGAGACAAAATTCTAAACTAGCTCAATCTGTTGAAACAGTACAAGTTAAATTGTCTATTCCCAGTCCTTTAATTCAACGGTCTGCCATATCAATTGGAACTACATGCGTGCGTCAGCTTTTAAAGACTCAAAGAGTATATTTATAAAGTTGATATAGATATGAATATAACCTACAAATAAATATTTTTACTAACCTTTATAGGCAAAACGATTAAAATTTTCTCCTAGAAATTATACTTTAAAATATTGTCCTTGTTTTTCAGCTTTCCATACATTTTGAGTGCTGTTTCGGAGAAATTTGCAGTACTTTATTGCACTTTGCAGGGAAAAACAGCCACATTAAATCTATGCAGAAACAACATGTTTACCCGTTAAACTTTGTTTTTAAGCTGTTAAGTGAGGTATTTAGCTCATTTTATTGGTTGTTACTTTGCCCTTGAGTTTTCGGCCCCGTGAATCACGACTGAAACTTCATGGAAATCACGTAGAGGTCGAGCTAACGCAATCTCGGATGTTAAGCCGATCGCTTGAGGTCATTTATTTATTGCATTTATACGCGCCATTTTGATCGTCTAGTTGGTGAAATGTAAAATAATAATGGCTCATCATTTAATGCGCAAATCAATATTTACTATGGGTTAATTCTTGCTTTTATGCAGAGAATTGAAGAAGGAGATTACTCAAGGTTATTATTCAAGGTTATCAAGACTAAAATTAGCCATTTTCATTATTGCACTTGATATTTTGGTTTTTATGTTTTTTGGAACATGCAGTATAGGACTGATGTTGATATTATTTTTAGAATCAGAATTTTTTTGTAGGTTCAGATGGAAAAAAAATCTCATGCACACAAATTGCTTATTTTGGATCAATACATTTTATGTTATTACGAGAAAAGTTTTACTTTAAATCAATATATTTTATTCAAAGTTATACAGTCCCTTCACGTGTCTTACTTGGCGTCATTTCCTTTACCAGTTCTTGCCAGTTAGCTCAATCGATTATAGGTATTCCGTGCGATTCACCGATATCTTGAAAGCCAATTTTCGCAACATTTATGGCTTTGTAAGCTCTTCATAATTCCTCCTTGATGCCTATTCTCCAAATCAATGGGCAGAGAATTCCCACTCTTCCTAAGAAAATCATGTAGTTTCCCACCTCCTCCAGCTAAGTTTCTAAGTTTGAATCCGACTTGTAATAAGTGGTGATTAAGTGGTGCAATTGCCAAACTTTCACCCAGTTATCGTTTACTTGATTGCATTCCATTTGTCATTAGCGACTAAATTCCTTCGAGAGCTCACAGTCGTCTATATAGGTTGTAAACTCGTAAAATGTCTCATTGTTAGTATTCCTGATCTCTTAATGGTTTATGGACTTCGAATATGCTCTTAACTCACACTAGCTTACCAGAAGCCTCCCTGTCACTTCGCACCCTCAAGTCTCAATCTTAATTTTCGGCATCATATGCAGTACCTGCACTACGTACAATATTTAGCAACTTCACAATGAACGGACTCGTTAACTTCGAGGGATGGGAACAACAGAGACGATTCAAAATTTATTTGAATCAGTGGATCTTTCGTGAATTTCATTAGAGAATTCTTCGTGATATCATGCTCTCATTTGCGTGCATGCCCCATTAATGACATCGATCATTTTATGACCTTTCTTTTCCAGTCCGTCAGGCATGTTTCAGGCACACTACCTGAGTCAACCTACAAGCCTGTTGAAATCAGGAAAAACCAATCGTTGGACTCCTTGATAAAGTCTACATTCGCTTTCATTGTCCATTAAACCTCCTCCTGTTTGCCTAATGCATCTGACATTATCTATCAGTGTAAACTCTTTTTTTTTGTCATAATTTATATCCGCTGACTCATCGAATTGCCTGAGTTTAACTTATTAAACCTCTCAAGAACCTGTTTTAATGTTGGAATGAAAAATGCATAATTATACTACCGCTATACCGCTACAAAATCACCGTCGCTAGATGAGATTTTAAATAAAGCTTTAAAAGATTTTAAAGTCTGTTAGAAGATTTTAAAATCTTCATTAAATTTTGGAACTCGAAGTTCATATTCCCTGCTGTGCATTGATAAGCGTTCCTCTTACATGTTTGTATCCAGCAAATATATAAATTTTCACTCTTAATTTATTTCGGCACTATGGGTTTCGACGCATAGCGACATTTTCTCTGAACGTACTTGATTACGTCGTCTATGCGACGGAACCGGTAGTACCTAAATAAATTTACTGTAAAAATAAATGTGCTGTGCTGTGAA